>NC_132999.1:4371862-4673578 GCF_048564905.1 Vicugna pacos | reverse complement strand
TCCATCCCAAACTCCCCAACATGAGATGAATGTTCCCCACTCACCTGAATACAGCTCTGCTGAAATTAGAAGTCAAACGAGCACTGATAATGTTGCCAACTTAAAACAAACCGGGTTTGGTTATGAGCATTTAAGAGCATATTGATATGAGCCTCCAAGAGCTTCAGAGAAGTGGAGGACTGACATTTATCCAGACCCACCATGTGCCGGGGCTGTGATGTTCCCTCAGTTGAACCCAACAGCAGCCGGGTGTGATGTGCATTATTATGTTACAGATGTGGAAGCTGAGGTCCCAAGAAGGTAACTTGCCCAAGGTCACACCATCTAGAATCTGGGGTAGCCAGGAGCGTAACTCAGAGCTGTTCAACTTCAAAGCCCACATTCTATCTCAGAAGTTTTACCCTTTTGAGAGATCTATGGAATAGGATTTTATCCCGAGAAACTAAGGAATAGACCCAAGTCCAGTAACTTTTAAAAGACACTGTTTTTAAGTTAAGATTCATTATGCACTAAATCTCTTTCTCTTTTACAATCTATAGTCCAAATTATCCCTTTCCTCTCATCAAAATGTAACATTAACCTCCGTGATAAACGATAGGACTCCATATTTTATGACTCGAAATAGTCAGGAAGGACACATAGAGAACGTGATATACTTTACACACCCATAAACAGCAAGCTGAAAAAATTACATTCCATTTTTTATGGTAGTTTTTAATTTTTACATTAAAAATGATTATTTCAAAGCTTTAAAATAACAGGCTAAATTACAAAGAAAGTCTTTATGACTCAAAGAGAAACAATAAAAATTAGAGTGTATTTAATAAAAATGAAAGAAACCTTCTTCATTTGAAACATGTAAGAAGGAACCCAAATTTTTTCCTTTAAAAGAGTTTAGACCTTTCTAGTTGAGTTGAGTTTTTGTTTTTAATATCTGAGCCCACATTTTAAATGTTTCCATTTCCTCCACACACATATTTCTGAAGAGCTATGAACAGGAAGTTCTCTCCTGTATTTTCCCAAGTAGAAACTCTTCCAGCTGCACACTGACTTTCCCATTGCCCCAGTATTAAAGTTCTGGGCAAAGTTTTAATTACTCATTTAGGAACGATGAGGCATTTTAAAATTTAATACATTTTGCCCTTTTTATAGACCATGTAGAATGAAGCCTCCGTGTGCTTGAAAAATCTCTTAGCAACTGAGAGCGGAGCTGGCCAACAATGGGTGATTCATTGATTTAGCTTGAGTGTGCAGGAAAGACTGCCAAAAGGTCTGAATAAACTCACATTGCTAGACACTATGGTAAAATGTACTCTGACCTCTTTTAAAACTCTATCAGAGCGGAAAGTTAAACTTGCAGCTTTCCAGCAATTCACGGGCACCTGGAAATACGCTTGGATTATAAAATCTTGCTTTTATAACGACTGATAGACTTTCTTAGACGATCACCTTCACCTAATTAGACAATAGTTGCTACTAACTGGAAATTTCCAAGGGGACACCACTGCGTTTTTAAGCACTAAAAATGATCGTTGCCCATTCAATTTAAATCGGAAAGGAGGCTTTTTGAAATCTGTAACTGAAAGAACTGATTGTTAGGTTTTTGTAATATTGACCCAAGGATTATGCAACATTACCCTAAACAATCATTTGCACATTTGAAATTGGTGAATATTGTGCAACAGATACCGGTGTCTATCAGTATATGCTTACATGTAGAGATTATGTCCACACATCCTATCTGACGTTTACATAAAATTCAAAAAGAGTCAGTTATTTTGCTCACATCTGTCATCTGTCTCCTCCAATATCCTTTTTAGGGGTAAGTATCAGTTCTCTTGCTTTAGAGCCGGGAGACGATGCGCATGGAATTTAAATTGTTTGCTTGAGCTCATCGCTGATTCAAAGGCAGGTCCAGATTTGCAATATAGATTTTCTAGTTTAAAATTAGGTATTAGATCCAAGGCACTGCTTCACCAATCACAACTTCAGCAGCAATAATAAAAATGATTCATGAAACCAAATCCTTCTTTCCTTGTCTTTTTGGACAAAGACCTACTTCCCAGTGTCTTTTGCTCTTGATACACAGGAGCACAGAACAAGAAGTTTTCTGCCTTGAAAGAGCCCTGCTTTCAGCTGCTTTTCTTCCTTCTCTCCCTCCTCCTCTTCTCCTTCTTCCTCTCTTTTTGTCCTTTTTTTTTTTTTTGATAAAAATAGTCAAACAATACAGATTAACTGATCCATCCTCCACTTCTGGTCTTGCCCTCAGAAGTAACCACTGTTATCAATTCAGAGCATCCTCTTTCATACTGTTTTATAGGCATTTACATAACTATAAAGTTACATGTAAAACATACAATTTTTACTTTTGTCTTTTTCTCTGTTTAATATGTTGCTTATATTGTTCTCCAAATTACTTTCCTTAAAAAGCACTTCTTTGAAATCTTTCCATATCTGTACATATAAATCTACTTTATTTAAGTCACTGTTAAAAATCATTTCATAATATGTACCTTACTTTCTGAAATGGGGCAAATCACACACATCATCTGCTAAAAATGTAGCTGTTCTCCCAGCAGAAGCTAGAGGGGCAAACAGAATGAAACAAAATGTACAAAAGAGTACCAAAGATGAGTGAGGATATTTAGTGTCATTTTTATTTACTTCACTGATGACAACTCTGCGTACATGACAGTGGTGAAAGCAATGAATGGGTTTATTACATTGGACAACGTAGACCAACCAATCAAAACTGAGTCATAAAGCGGAAAGGATGGGGCTCTTGCAAGAAAGGGGCCATATCAACATGGGGTCGCAACAGGTGGAGAGAACCTGATGGGGCAAAGCTGAATAAAACACACGGTCTCTGACCTCACTGAACTGATGACCTAACTCGAAATCCCCTCCAACTTCGTCTCCTCCGCTCCATCCCCATGGTCATGGTTCGTCCAGACTCTCAGTGTTTCTGGCATAAACTACTGCAGGAGCCCCTAAGTGGTTTCTCCAAGTTCAGTGTCCTGAGCTCCCATTCTACGGCAGAGATATCCCTAAACAGCAAGACCTGAGCACGCCGCTGTCCCAGTGAAACACCTTCATCATCGTCCATTAAACTACAATACAGGACAAAGCACAGTCATCGCAACTTGGCATTCATGGTCTAACCTCCCATTGTTTTTCCCGTTACTTTAAGTCCCAGTCACATCACACTTTCTACTGCTCTGTAGAGATTCTCTATCACCTGTCTACTCTTTTTCATATACGGCCTAAAATGCTGTTGACCGTTCTCCACCTGGAACCTCATCATTCTAGACCTAGTTCAAACCCTGCTTCTCTTGTGAAGGGCTACCCGACTCCCACACAGCAGGCGTCTACTTCTGTGCTCCCAAAGCAGTTTGTGTCCCCCTCTATAAAGGCATTCCATGCTGCTTCAGCATTATTTGTTATTTATGTATATGAGCTTTCAACTCTTTTTTATACGAAATGCTACTTATTAGTTAAAACTAACTTTGAGGGTACCTTGCTAAAGTTGATCAAAACTTAAGCTATCAGTCGTGACTCATTGCTCCACAAGCCTTCATCCCTACTGGGGTGGTCAGGCTGAAAGTTCACCAGGCAGATTCAACGCCTATTATAATCCTAACACTTCTCCTTATGTATAGACCAGTATAGATTATGAAAAGGTAGATCTAAAGAAATTTCCTTAAAATTGAACGTTTATCTCCTTTTGACAAAAGGGAAAAGAAGATTAATATTGAAATTTTTAGGCTTAGATACCGAATATGATTTAGTTTAGAATTCATAATTTGAATATATTCTTAAAGATAATATTGCAATGGTAGGCATGGCCTCATCCTAAGAATATTTTGATTCTCAATTGTACTTACCTTTATCTTATAAATAATTAAATCTTTGCTTCTTTGATGGAACATCAAAGCAAATAAGCCAATGAGAACTATCCCCTTGCATCTGGTGTAACAACCTTGGGGTAAATGGACAAGCAAGGAGGAGGCGCTCTGATGAGGGAGGAAGGTACTGCAAAGGCATGGAGTCAGCTGGGCTGTTGCAGACAGTGTTGTTCATTCATGGGTATATGATGGGTCTTAAGACTCAACTCTATCCAATTATATTCTTCATAGTTCCTCTGACTGCGTGCCTGGCAGGGACCCAGACTAGCCAGTCTCAATCTAGCCTACAAGTTATCACAGCATCACAAAAACCACTGTAGTGCATGGAAAATATTCAGCCATTGTCATTCCATGAAATAGACCAATAACAGTCTGACCGAGAAGCAGGAGTCTAAGAAATGGCAATAAATGGTTATGAACTGTCTGAGTTAAATTTCCATGCAGTCTTTTTACATTAGAATTATTGCCTAAAGAAAGGTAGGCTTGAGGTTTTTGATTTTTGCTTTTTAGTAGTTTTTAGAATAGTTACCTTCACAAAATAGCTAGAAGAGATGGAAGAATGGGAAACTTAACACCTGGAACAATTGCAGTAAGTAGCTTAGAATAAGATTAAAAAAAAAAACCTACAAGTGTTAAGTGTTACTTTGTCAAGAAGGACAAAGTAAAAGACTTCACACAGCTGGGAAAACAGTAAGAATGATAACAGACCTGCCGAAAGCAGGATGCTCCTTTGCCTGACAAGGTGAATGCTGGCTCTGACGGGGGACTGACGCTGTGCTGGTTATCATGCTGCGCTGTCGCTTCTGGATCCCAGCCCTCAGCAAAATGGCTGCTCAGGACATCTGTCTAGATCCAGATGCCAGGACAGAAGACAATTAATTCTACTGGGCTCAAACATAAAGACTGTGAAAGAGACATCTGCAGCACTGAGAGCTGCCATGATGACAACCACTGAGCCATTTGAGTCGTATTTCACTATCATTCTGAGGCTCCCTGCGGAGACTGCTGCTGGGGATTTCTTAGAAGTATGCTGGTCATGCTGGCTTCTGCTCTAAAAGGAGGAATCGTAAGAAACCGGAGAGAGATCAGCTGAGACCTCTGCCCCCACACCACAGACGCCTCTCAACAGCTAGAAAAGAAATTAGACATGGATACGAGCAGAACCTCCACCTCACCCAGGCCTGAAGGAGCTCTCTGCTCTGATATCATATCGTGGCTTCCTTCTAAATTATCCTGCCAACGGAGAGCGTACGTGGAGAATTTAGGAGCGAAAGAGGCATTAGGTTGATGTTCTAACTCCTGTATGTACCAAATTCCAGCCATAATGCCAGTGGTAGGAAATAGGATATATTTTTAAAAATTAATTTAAAACATTTTGTTTTAAGGCCTGGGATAGTCTTTCATTGACTATAAACTGTCATTAGAATTCAACTCTATCTGACAACAAGAATGTATTGAGTGGAGTCGACCATACCATGCTAGATGCGCTAATGCCATTTGTCAAACAATACAGACTCATGAAAACATAATCAATCTGCTGTTGGAACACGCTGAATTTTTACCTTTTAGGCTCTCCTACCGATTGTTTCTCCTCTCCACAAACCACAGTATCCCCTTCGCTCAGGGCAAGACTGCTTCCCTGTGACTACAGTCTCCTGGTCATTATGGCCGCTGAGCATTTGCTTGGTCATTTCTCCCCTCTGAAAAGTCTTCCCCTCTGCTCCACTATCAGTGGTGAGCTGTAGCTCTAAAGGGCCCCTCTGGTTCTCTCCCAAGCCCACACGTTCCTGCCCTCCGTATGTTGAAGACATCTGTCGATGACCCCTCTGCCATCAGCTAGGGGGAGGTGAGGTGGATGGAGAGTGCGAAGTTGGTTCCCTAGGGAATGACGAAGCCTGGCGAGAATACAAACAGTGAATGCATATAAAATAATTTGATGAAAGGTTACTTTGCTAATGACTTCTGGGATATATAGCTGGAGTAAAATGTAAAATAAGTTCATTATTGTGAGTACTCTGGAAGAAGAATTAATAAAATTAAAGAATTTTTAGAAATCTATAATGTTATATAATAGAACCTACATATTATTTTGCAACGTAATTATTACCAGTATTGAGCTACAAATTTTACTGATGCAATCAAGGCAATTAAGTGCCCTTTAAACAACTGAACTGAATCTCTGATAACTAGGAAGTAAACGAAATTCACTTAATAGTCTGACCATATAAGGACACTGGACCCCAGTCCTGTGAACCTGCGCCTTTGCACATATTTTTTGCAGCTGCTGATACACTTCAGAGCCAAAGCTGAGCTTTGAAAGTTTGGATTCCTGTGTGTTGTGATAATCAGCTGGGGTTTGGAAATGCCGTCAAAAATCTAATGCTCTGGCACCGTAACAAGGCTTCTGAAAAAACAATTTAACATCTGGAATCAAGTATTCTGTGGAAGTCCAAGACCAACAGAGCAAAGAACATTTCTTTCAGTAACAGTTAAAATGTGGCACTTCCCTCTCCTTCATCAAATAAATGGGTTTCTTTTATAATGATTCTGAGGTGGTTTATAATAAAATATGGACTAGAAGCAAGGTGTAGAAAACTGAATGCTCTGGGTATTTATCACCGAAAGTCTCTTCCAAATATGCCGCTTCATTCTTTTATATCATTTTCTCTTCCCAAACTCAACTCTGAAAAAGAAACAAATTTCCCGAGTCAAGCCTCCTTCAGTTAGCCTTTCTAAGGGACTGCTGAGTGAAGGTGAGTGAAGAATCCATAGAGTTCATCTTTCACCTTTCCCTACATGCCTCAGAAGAGGGCAAAGACAGCGGCTGAGCACGTGTATGTCTTACGTCTCTGGACAGCCAGGACGCTCAGATCAAATTCAAATAGAAGTGGTTATTTCTATGAATGTTTGTTTACTAATTCTCTACAGAGTTTCGATATTGTTTCAAACAACATATTAAAATGCGTTCTCTACTAAAATGATAATAGATGACATCTACTGAGTGCTATACATGTGTCGGGCCCTGTGCATTTAACTTCCAAGATAATTATTATCCTTTTCTTTTTTATGATGAGTAATGAATACAGCAGTACAGGGGAACTGGCATAGAGACAACAAGAGCAGTGAAACAGAAAGGAGATCCCAGAAACAGACCCACACATGTGCACAGGGTCATGAGCTATGACAAAGGGGGCACTTGATTTGCAGGTAAAGGAGACATCATCTGATAATGATGCCAGAAGAGTTAGTTCTCCATGTGGGGAATAAAAGAAAGAAAGAATAGGATCTCCATAAATAAAAGAAAGAAATTGGATCTCTTCCTCATACAATATATAAGAATACATTTCAAATGGAAGTAAGGTCTTAAACCTGAAAGACAAAACCCTAAAGCTTTGAAAGATAATATTTAAAAAAGGGATCTGACCACATTAAAATGAAGAGCTTCCCTTCACCAAAAAAAAAAAAAAAAAAGTAGAGGAAAAAGGCAAGCCACAAACTTGGAGACAATATTTGTAAAATATACGGCCAGCAAAAGATGTTTCCAGAACTTATAAAGAACTTCTTTGAAAGAGGAAAACAACTCAATGGAAAAATGGCCAATCGTAAGTACAGAGATTTGAAAGCAGTGGAAGAGACCCAAACAGTGCCCAGCACATGGGAGGTCCCCAAACAGTATATGTTGGATGAATGAATACACAAATGGCTCATAGACATATAAACAGCCATCCAACCTCACTGGCAATCAGGGAAACAAAAATGAAAGTCACAGTGGAGTACCATTTCCTACTCACTACCCTGGAAAGAACTGAAATCAAATAATGTCAGTTGTTGGAGGGGATGCGATGCAATGGGCATTCTGATCCATTGCTTGTGGGAACACAAAAAGGAACAACCACTCCGGAAAACACCTTGGCATTACTTAGTACAGCTGAAAACACACATGCCTTGTAACCCAGATCCACTCCTAGGTATCTATCTGAGAGAATCTCTTGCACACGCAGCCTGGAAGACATGTTCAAGGCTATTAACTGCAGGCTTGCACATGACAGCAGGGAACTAGAAACTACTCAAATGTAAGTCAGCGGTAAAATGGATGAATCAATTGGATGGATCCAGACTCTGGAATACACGTGGTAATGTTAAGCAATCAAGTCACACACACAAAATAAAGTATGATTCTATTGACATGAAATTCAAAACCAGAAAAAACTAAACACTGTATTATTTTGGAGGAAAAAAAAATACATAAGTGATTAAATTATAAAGAAAAACAAGGGAAGTGAGTTACAATAAAATCCAGACGAGTAGTAACCTCTGTGGGGAGGACTGTGAGTGAGGAGAGGTATTCAAGAGCCTTCTAAGTTTTGGTTTCTTAACCTGTGCAGTAAATACACAAGTGTTCACTTCTCTGTTTTTCTTTAAGGTGTTCAGTTGTGTTTTATAACATTCTTCTGAATGTGTAATAATTTTCAATAACTAAAAAACCATATGTGGGCTGCATTTTAAAATAAATCCTGTTCCACCTGCATCCTACCATAGGCATTATCTACTTACATAAATTAGATCATGAAAGCCTTAGTAAATCAACTAAAATAATTCCCTACTTTATCTATGTTGATATTCATATTTTTGAGTTTTGAGTTTGCTCATAGTAGGGCATATTTGCGTAAAATTTACTTCAAGGTATGAAGAAACAATCAATCTTTTTTGAGTGTTTTCCTTTCAGGAAGTCACTCATCTCTGTTTGCGACTGTGATTTCAGTTTCTTTCTACAAATACTATCTGATTAGTCTGATCATCCGCAGGGAGGTGCTCATGAAGTTAACAACTATTTATTTCAAAAACAAGTATTTCTAACTTCTACAAAAGAGAGAGTTTAGAATGGTGTGGTCAGATCTGGAGCGGATCTGACGACTGGACTGGGACTTTTAACCGAGGTTCTCTCTGTAGCTTGGACTGAGTAGTGCTCCTACACATTAACGCCATGCAAGAGGACACTGGATTTTATTTTCTAGAAGGCGATTTTTGTGGATGAAACCCACCAACTGCGAAATGATGGAATTACCAGCTGAAAAAAATCTGATTTTAGTGAAGGGACTCTGTCGGCACTTGGAGATGAAATCCGAGGTCTCTGTAGCCAAGCTGGCCGGGCTGGAAGGCGGTGTGGAGCACAGCGTGCAGCCAGGATCTGCTCGAGCCAAGGACAGCTGCCTCCTGGCGGGGCTGGGTCAGTCCGCAGCTGGGTGAGTGGGAGGGGAGGAGAGGGAAGCCAGCCTGTGGTCCAGCCCCATTCACAGGGAGGCAAGAGAGGTCACAACGCGTGTGTTCTAGGAATTTCGGTCCCCTTGCCTCTCGTCACACCAGTCTCATCGCCAACATCACCACCCTCAGACCTTCCAAATGCTGGCAGGCGCCCCCCCCCCCCCGCAGCACAGGGCCTGACCAATCTTACGACTTGGTTGACTGAGGACTCCAATCATAATTTCTGAGAATTTAAGCAAACAGGGCTCTTTGAAGGAAACCAAGTGTAGGCTGTGAAGCCCCACCTCACTAGGGAAATCTAAAGCCTTAAAACATTCCTCCTTGCCAACCTTCATATATATAACTACCCTACAATCAGCAGCCTCTTCCTGCAGAATTACCCAACATGAAAAGAGTAAAACCCTCTCGAACTGTCGTCGACACCCCCAGTGGCATCAATTCAGCTTTGCACCCTGAAAGCCATCTCTCCCATGAACTGAAGAACAACTTTAGGAAACCAACTGCAACGTGTGCAAAATAACTGCAAGATAAGACTCCAGTTTGAAAACTAAAGATACACCAGAAATTCATTCGATTCTTTAAAAGATGGTCCCAAACAGTGTCTTAGAAATTTAACTATTAAGTGTATTTACACACCACGTACCATTCTACTAATGATTACAAATAATGGCTGCTTTGCGGAAAGACTGTAGGAAATGGTGACTGAAGATAAGCTTTCAAAGAGTTTGATTAGGACGGGCTTAATGACCAAATCTACGAGCCTCTGAAAACACTGACAGAAGGGCCTGAAACAGCAGCTCCATCTCTTTGAACCTCCTTTGTTACTAAGCTTGCTGCTGCAGCAGGCAGATAAGATCCAAGACCAAGCACAAAAACATACATTTGATACGGCAAGAGGCTTATCTCAGCGGCTAGACCTGCTCTGTTCACAGAATTGGCCCGGGTGAAGCATTTTCCCTTTCTGTCCTAACAATTCAAGGTCTCCCTTCAGTGTGGAAAAAAAGTGCAAACAAGAAAGGTTAATTTCTCTTCTGTCCCATTAAAATAAGACCAATAAGGCCCAGTAAAACAAAGAATTTATGAAGTTTCTTAAAATACAGATTTCTTTTTATATGGTTTTCATTACATAATTTGACACATCTGGGGTTTATAATTTACAGAAAGAGAAAGATCATTAATTTGGTCTGGAATGGGGGAACTTTATGATCTCTGATCTGGTAGAACACAATTTATGGGCCAAATCCCAGGGAAGGCCTCGCATTTCATGGGGATTTAGTATTTCATTTACCTATTTCAGTTAAATGGCCAAATTTTCAGACTAGTCAACAAAAGTTTTTATCTTTCAGGTTCTCACTTGAGCAGGCTAGAAAGGGCAGCATTTCTTCAGATGTCGGAAAGGTCCTTGTTGCTGTTCAGAAATGTTGACTGCAACTTTCAACACAATCCCACTTTCCCTGGCTTTCTTGCCCCATTTGGGTTGGTTCCTGGTTCAGGAGGTTAAAACACCAAGACTGCCCATTTGTGCCAGACTGTGGTTCCTGCCCCATAACTGAGGTCAGAGGTGGGTCAGGTTTGGAATGTGGATCAGAGGCCGAGACAGGAGAAGCAGTCAGGTCTCCGCAGCTTGGCTCCCCTTCCCTCTCTGCTCCTATGTGGGTGGGTTGATGGCTGCTTAACAAGAGGGAAAGTGTCTTTCATCCCTCGGTCTAAAAAAGCTTTGTTACTGATCCAGCCCAACCTTCCCCTCCCAAGGAAACCAGCGAGGAAGGATCTGTAATAAACTGTAGGGCAAGTTTCACAGCAAAACATAAGTTGACCCGTGGCAAACATAATTGTTTTTCTCAGGAAAAAACCACTCAAGCTGGCGAAGTGCTGTAGCCTTGCATGACTCCAGGGGAGACCGTTCGCACTGAATTCTGCATGAATCGTGTTTCCTGGAGTTGTGCAATGCAGCGACCCTTACTTCAGCAGCAGAGTGAAAGTTTGGATAACATTTTTAAAAAATGAACTTTGTTTCTAGATCAGTTTTAGATTTACAGAAAATTTATGAAGCTAATACAGACAGCCCCCATGTATCAGCACAACCAGTTTCTCCTATAATTAACATCTCACATTCCTACGGGACATTTGTTACCATATATTGGGATGCTGTTAATGAACGAATACTGATGTGGTTTTATTAACTAAAGTCCATACTTTATTCAGATTGCCTTAGTTTTAAGCTAATGGCCGTTTTCTGTTTCAGGGTCGCATCCAGGATACTACACCGCATTTAGTCATCACGTCTTCCTAGGCTCCTCTTGGCTGTGGCAGTTTTTCAGATTTTCCTTGTTTTTCGATGACTCTGACAGTTTTGAGGACTACCGGTCAAATATTCCATAGAATGTCCCTCAGTTTGGATTTGCCTGATACTTTTTTTTTTCTCATGATTAGGTTGGATTTATAGTTCAAGGTGGGGAAAACCACAGAGGTAAAGGGTCATTTCCATCACATTATGTTAAGAGCATATACCGCCAACATAACACATCACAGTTGATGTTGACCTTGACTGCCTGGCTGAGGAAAGGGTTTGTCCGGTTCCTCCCCTGTAAAGTTAGTCTTTCTCCCCTTTTCTATACTGTACCGTTGGGAGGAAGTCACTCCATGCAGTCCACACTTCAGATGTGGGGCGTTTTTGCTCTGTTTCCTGGAGGGCAGCATATCTACATGAATTATTTGGAATTCTTCAGCAGAGGGGAGCTGTCTTTTCCTCCAAGTGTACTTACTCATTCGATCATTGATTTATACCAGTAGGAACTCAAGTACATTTATTTTATACTTTGGGTTATAAGCCAAAAGTACTTTATTTACTTTTTCCCTCAAATTGTTCCATCTTTCGCCATAAGGAGCTCTTTTATTTGGCTCCTCTGCCCTTTTGACATACTCCATCATTGTGTGTGTGTTTTAAAGTACTTCCTAACTTCCTGGCACCACAAGGTATCCAGGCTCACCTTGTATATTTCCTGATCTAGTCCTAGAAACAGCTATTTCCCCAAGGAGTCCTGGTTCCCTTGACTGGAGGATGCTATTAGACATCGCTGGATGATATGGTCATTGCTGCTGGGGTGTTGTTACGGCTAGGCCCTCTCAGTTGATAGAGCAGGAAATATTTTTGCATATATTAACCACGTACGTACAGATATCCATCAATTTTTCTATAGGTAACCACTTGTATTTATACCAAGCTAAACATGAATTTATACTGATGTCTCCAACTCTAATCTGTTACTATGGAGATCATTCTAACTTTTCTTGTTTATCTGTAAACTCTTACTGCCAAAGTGAGAACTCAGCTTCCACCCCCACTCACTTACTTGTTCAGTCCCAGTATATGCATAGAGCCATATCAAAATTGCTCATCAGTATCTCCACGGGGGAAAGATGCCACCTATAGAACCGTGCTTAAGTACTGTGCCTTTTGCTTTTAGTCTGACAGATTCCACTCATTTCCAAAGTTACTTATTAGGGCAGCAGCTCTCTCGCTCACCCCCTTCAGTGAGGCTGTTTCTTACTTTGTAATACAGCTAGACTGGTTTTTTAAATCACATTCTGCTTTCCATCTTGGGACTCCCAACCTCCCACATGACTTTTTTTTAAGTCTGCATACACTGAGGTTCACTTTTTGTGTTGGAATGTTCTATGGGTTTTGACAAATGCATAGTGTCATGTATCCATAATGACTATCATACAGAACAGCTTCCCTGCCCCACACAATCCCCCGTGCTTCGCATGTTTAACTCTCCTCCTCTCTCAAACCCCTGGCAGCCATTGATCTTTTCCCTGTCACTGCGGTTTTGCCTTTTCCAGAATGTCATATAATTGGAATAATACAGTACGTAGCCTTTTCAGTCTGGCTTCTTTCACTTACCAATATGCATTTAAGATTTCATCCATCTCTTTTCGTGGCGTTATTGCTCATTTCTTCTTACTGATGACTAACATTCCTTTACATGCAGGTACCATATAATGTCCATTCACCTATGTGGGGACATCTTGGTTGCTTCAGTTTGCTTACCTGTTTCCTTCCCTTTTCTCTCTTTTTTTTTTTGGTGCTGTTGTAAATATTTTTTTTTAATTTCAAATTTCAAATTGTTTTACAAGCTAGCAATTAACTTTTGTGTGTTAACATTGTGCCCTAAGACTTTACTATGCTCTGTTAGCTCCAGAAGTTTTTTGTTTTTGGTTTTGGTTCTTGGTCAATTCTCTGGGATTTTCCTATGTAGATAATTATGTCACCTGCAAACAAAGGACAGTTTTATTTCTTCCTTCTCAATCTGTGTATCTTTTATTCTCTTTTCTGGTCTCACTGCACTCTCCAGGACTTCCCGTCAGTGATGAACAGCAGTGGTGGGAGAGAACTCTTTGCCTTGTTCCCGATCTTACGGGGAAAACACCGAGGTTGCTGCTGTCAAGTATGCGTTGGCTGTAGGGGTTTTTTTTTTTGGTACACGTTCTTTATTAAGTTGAGGAAGTTCCTCTCTATTCTTAATTTTGTTGAGAGTTTTTTTTTCAAATCATGAATGAGTGCTGGATTTTGTTAAATGTTTTTTTTCAGGTGTTAATATAATCATATAATTTTTCATCTTTAGTCTGCTCATGTGGCAGATCATACGGGGTGACTTTCAAATGCTAACTCAGCCTTGCAGAGCGACGTAAATGCCACTCAGCCACGGTATACGATGACTTTTACACATAGTTGGATTCAATTTGCCAATACGTTGTTGAGGATTTCTGGATCTAAGTTCGTAAGCAATACTGGCCTGTGTGCTTCCTTTCTGGTAATGTTTTTATCTGGTTTCGGCATTAGGGTAATACTGACTTCAGAGAATGAGTTAGGAAGTGTTTCCTCTGCTTCTATTTTCTCGAAGAGATTACAGAGAATCAGTGTCATTTCTTCCTTAAATGTTGGGTAGAACTCATCAGTGAAAACAACTGGGCTGGCTGCTGCTTTTGGTTTGTTTGCGAAAGTTACTAATTACATTGGGACAAGATGGTAAAGAGACTGGGAGACCAGTGGGACCAGGGTATAGCATGCATTCTGCAGCCTGACATGCTCAGGTTTTTCTGCACAGATATGGACTAAAGTGACATCTGTCAACACGTGATATAAATGCAGATGTAGGTGTGGAGAAGATCTCTGAAGATGCAGATACAGTCTAGTGAGCATGATTTTTTTAAAAAAAATCCATTTTTTCCCCTTTCTTAAGCAGTACCTCTGTTTCCTCAAATGGGAAAATGCGCACCACTTTCTCCCTCCTTTTTAATTCACATGGGTGTATAATAACAAAATACCAGTCTTTTTGAATTCCTAAAGGACTTAACATAGGCATATATACCACTTCTCTAAAGGAAATTTCTAGACTCTGAGATAGTAAATTTTAAAAAAAATTTCTGTTTTCCAAAATTTTTCCAGTTAATGTGCATTTATCGTTTTATAATAGAAAAAACCCTGCAATATAAAGAGTAATCCTCGCCTCTCCTTTCTAGTTTATCAATGTAAAACAAGAAGTAAGTGTAAACACACAGGAAAGAAGTAAGAATTGCATTAGTTATACAAGCAATAATGAAAATTACCCCAGTCATCCAGTCCCTTGTCACAGGCTATTTGCAGGAGACAGTACCCTTTTCCCTGAAACATTTACTTATGCTCTGCTAAGAAGCTTTTAATGTTTCAATTATTGAGATCGTACAATATTGTTCTTAAATTAAGCATCTCTTTACAGTTCACTTCCAGGTGAGCTGTCATGTCACATTAACTGCTGAATGAAGGCAGGCTTTATATTTTGCACTGCAACTCTCATGTTGAAGCCAAAATCTCACTTCAAGATTGTATGTTTTAGATTTTTCCTATTCAAAGGCAAGCCGTCACTTCTTTTTTTGTCTTATTTTTCTTCCTAGATTTTCACTGGTTCAGTTTTGCAAGCTAGCAACTTTCTGATAACTCAGTTTTTCTTACATATTATATTTTGACTGACCTGAATGTGCATTCCTCCCCACCGCACCTCCTACCTCAAGTTTCTGGGGCTTGTCACATCACCTCTCTGATGGATAAATTAAAGCTAGAGTTTTCTAGTTTGTAATGAGTGCCCCAGCCAACACAAACATAAAACATCACATTTTTAATTAGAGAATGCATTTTCAAGCAGAAGCACCAGAATACTCAGTTAAACAACTGTTTTTCAACCCTGATCACTATGAATACATAAGGTTTATATATCAAATGTGAGATTTTATGTCAATTAATTATTATTATTATTTTTTACTTCTAGACCTTTATTTCTCTGTAAAAAGGCAGAAGAAAGGAATAAAATAAAAATGGCAAAGTTGACACAAAACCACCACAGGGGGAAGGGGAGGTGGAGAAGCAGATGGGACAGGGGTCCTCATTAGAGAAGTAGGAGCCAGAGACCTGGGATGTCCATGTCTCCCCCAGGGCGGGTGGCAGTGGCCCCTTCCTCCCAAGGTCACTGCCCTGTCCCACCTTGTGCTTCCCTAGACCCTTGGGAAGTGGACGGTGAGAAGTTAGATTCCCAGGCTGAGAAGAGAAGGAACTGAGCTGAGGGAAGGGGCCTGGGGTCAGACCACACACAGGGAGTGACAGCCAAAGGCCCCTGCCACTGTCTCCCTGAGGGTGGACACCACAGGCCCGTGTTGGCTCCTCTTTCACATAAGGCAAGAGAGAAAGAACAGTCAGAGCCTCCTGGGCAAATTCTTTGCAAGAACTTCTATGTGAGGATAAGAAAAGTTACTATGATGTTTCCAAGGTCATTTAAAACTACCCCCTCAAGCATATACTTAGTTTGGTTGGTGGCTTGTTTTAATACAAGGATAGCTTGTGGTCGTAAAGAATTCTGAATTAGGCTATTTAAATTCAAATCTTGCATTCACCTTGCATTAGATGAATGAACTTGGTCAAGGACAGTTACTTAATTACCCTCAGTTTCTCTATCTTTGATACAGAGACCCATTCATTCAAAACATTTAGAAACTTTCATTCATTCAAAAAATATTTATGGAGTGTTCATATTGTGCTAGACTCCATTCCGACTGCTGAGGACACAGAAGTGGACAAAAGAGGTAAGAATCCTGTCCCAGTGGATCTTACCTTCTTGTAGGAGTAACTTCAGGACCTCCTTCATGAGACTGTTTTGAGAATTAAATTAGTCAATTACCTTTGACACACTTAGAGCAGTGTCTGGCTCACAGTGAGAGCTCATTACATGTCAGCTATCATCATCATCGGCCTCATCATCATCCAATATTTAACTTTCATAAAAAGCTTTCCTTGTTTATTTTCCCCATTCTTTGTGTCCTTGAAACCCAGGAATAACAGACTGAAATTAGTGGTCTAGGTGACATTACTGAGCCTCAATTTCCACGTCTGTATAACGGTGATATCTGCCCTCTCCAGGCCACAGCGTTGGTACAAAAATCAGATGAAATAATTCATACGAAAGTGCTTTTTAAACCATCAAGTGCTACACAGATTAAAAACGTCATTATGCAATCTCTGGCATAAGTCCTTGCACTCAGAAGTCCATCAGTACATGTTTACTGAATTAAATGTTAATTTCCTGCATAAGCAATTGCATAGCCACTGTTCAAGAAGTCTGGAAAATGCTTGAGATGCAAGACGCCAACCTCTTTTAAGTAGGTAACTTGCTACCAGTTTACTCAAACAACTGGTAATTTATTTTTGGCGACCAAAAAATTACCTGAGATCTCCAAGGTGCTGAAAAACATATTCTTTGCACACCCACCTGGGCTAAAACGTCTCAACTTCCTTACTACCTTGTGGATAATTTTCAGTTCAAGTTCTTTATTTTGCAGTGGAGGAATGTAAGGCTCAGAGAAGCTAAGTAACTTCTTCAGGATCATAGCCAGTTAGTGTCTCCAGTTTCCATTTCATATTTAACCAAAAACAAGTATGTGCAAGGCTCGTCCACATATAGAACAGAGTCCAGATCTCCGATTCTCATTTAAACCCTCTCAGTTCGCAGCGTGTAAAGAGCTCTACGTTCTTCTGGTTCTGTTCTTGCTTTTTGGGCTTTTTTGAAAGTGGACGAGACAATGAAAAACAAGTCAGAGAAGAAGGCGTTCTGTATTGCAGCGTGTCGGAGAATCTGTTCCTTTTCTGAAATTTTTTATGTGAAGCTTTAGATTTCTAGCTGTCGAGGAGCCTGCTGAGAAGAAACAAGCTGGTTACGCAGCTTTTGTTTGGGGTTCTTATTCCAGCTGGTTTATATGGTAACTTGAATTCAAGCAAGACTTTCACCGCTGTGAGATCTCTATGTAGAAATGGCATGTGCAAAATGCTCGTGTCTTGCCAGTCCACGCAGGGCCAGCTCAAAGGACAGACTGGAATAGTCATCTGTCTTCTTACACGATCATTAAACTGCATGTGTTTATAGGACTGTCTGTTGTAAACTGCTCTTGGAAAACAAATAAACATGGCGAAAATATCTTGTTTCTCTCTAAGGATGTGACAGAAGCAAGAGTGAGGAAAAGTGGACGGGTTAGAAAAGGTCATAATGGTGGTTCCTGATATTTGAGCATGTTTTTTTTCTTTTTGCATCCTTCCCACCTCATAAATATTTATGTGTTTCCTAATGAACTGTCCTCCCGAATGTCCCAGTGAAGGAGGGGCTAGAAAGGCTCTGGCCCATCAGGTGTCAAATGTCTCCTCCAACACTGAGATCTGGACACGACCGAGAGAGTAAGCCGAGGTATTGAGCCCAAACCTTACGTTCATGGCACCAACCCGTATTCCAGACTTGTTGGTAATGGAAAGTCACGGACTGCTGGGGCAGTCAGGTGTTAACCAGCTGAGTCCCAGCGAACTGCCATTAAGTTGTCTTTCCATATTCAGAACCCAAATAGTCTGTGTCATCCAAGATCCTTTAAATTATCCATCTGCCCTTCCAGATGTCTTAGAATCAGGATTCAGGAGAGGGATGTTGTTGCATGTGCAGAGGTTTTCCTGGAGACAAACGCTACTCAAGAAGGGAAGGTGGTTGCCAGGTCGGGGAACAGATATCTGAGAAGGCAGTGGGAATGGTCTGCTCCCCAGCAGCTTCCTGCAGCAGACTCAAGTGACTCCAGACAGCACAGCCAGCAGCCTGCTGTTTACTCCTGCTGGCCTGGACAGCAAAGAAAGCAGTGCTTTACTCAGGATGATGAAGCATTTTAGCCCTTCTCCTACTGAGAGTGTTGGATAAAACACCAGAATTTGTGGACACGTGGCTAGAGATAGCCACACGGAAAAGTGAAATAGGCAGAGATGGCAACTGCTGAAGTCCAGAGCTGTAGACAAGAAGATTGGGAAACTGAGGAGTGTGTGGGGACAGGAGGCTTCTAAGTCCTGCTGAAGACAGCTAGGCAGGGTCTGCCAAGCAGGACTCTGGGCCAGTGCCTCCCCTTCTGTGTCTGATCGACAGAAGACAGAAGTTTCAGAGACTGAAGTGAACTATGTCATTCCTTAAGCTAGAATCCTCCTCCTGTGTCTACCAGCAAACCTTTTCTCTCCCTCCTCCTCCTCCTCCTCCTCTTCTTCCTCTTCTTCAAGACAAAACTCTATGACAGTGTTTCAAAAGCAGTTACAGACGTCTTCCCTTATGCAGCAGCACATCTGATGCTGCTGGGTACCCCCGGGTCTGTCACTGGGTGAGCGGCACCTCCAATCTGACAAAGCTGATGCTTGGGAGCAGAAGCAATCTTCCTTAAAGACACTTATTTACAGCCTCCTGAAATGAGCAGAAGAGTCAAGCTAGGGGAGGTGAATGGTCTCAAAGTGCCCCTCCATTTCCCACATGAGGTTGCTTTTGGAATCAATACGAGAGGCAGGAGCCTTAGACGATGATATACTTTCCCACAGCCTCAGGCACCTGTTCTGTGCTAACATCCCCAGTGGGTACTACCTAGGTTAACTCAAACGTGACGAGCTCTGTAGTTAAATACGTTGTTCATCCCTAAGTCCAATAAAAGGCATTTCTGAAAGAGCCTCAGGAAATGTGTGGTGACACTGCAGAGTGAGGAAGGTTTTAAAGGGCTGTGTGAGGCATCGCCTCCCTTTTTAGGTCCATCCTCTCCTCGCCTGTGAGCCCCTTGAGGGCAGTGGTCCAGCCCTGTCTGGTAGTCCTGGAGCATGAAAGAATGAACAAAGGCTTGAGACAACTAGACGGAGCACCACAAAACAGGGAACTTCTTGAGGGTGAGGCCTCTCCATCTCCCATTTTCTCATCTCCATGGCAACACAGTGCAAGGTACAGAGTAGGCTCTTGGCTAATCTATGCTGAACTGATGAATGTCCCTCCCAACTTTATGATTCTGAGATGTCTAATTAACACAAGAACTCAGAGATAATGCAAAATCTGTTGTTACAGATGCTTCTAAATATAGTCAAATCTTTTCTATTTCTGTGGATTATTCATGGCCAGTTTTAATTCCCAGTAGATTCCACCCTGCCTGGAATGATGAAAGAATACCACATCCCTTAATGGCACAATTGAATTGTACTCAGGAAATGTGGTTATTTTAATATTATTGTAAACCAAACATAATTAAGAATCTTCCCAGCAAAATATCACATGACATACTCCAGAAACAAATATAAATGAATTTTAGCTTACATGATTTTTTGGTTTATCTACTCCACCTTCCATTTATTAATTCAAATGTTTAGTATTTAGGGCAGCTAAAAAACTAACAGATGTATTCACTTTTCACACTGCCATTTTAGTATCTTGAAGGCATAACGTGGTGAAAGCAAATTAAGGTCATGAGCTGATCAGGACTTGGACTGACTCCCCCAAACCAAAACTAACAAAACAACAACCCAGACCTTATAATTCTCTGTTTAGTTTTGGCCTAAACTTGTTGGTTCAGAGAAGATGGCTCCAAATCATGGAATCCACTCTATGACACTGATATTTACACTGTGTGATACCAATCTATGCAGCAAAAGTGGTTTGGACCAGGATGTGTATATATATATATATATATATATATATATATATATATATACACATGTTTATATATATACAGTACTCAATTTTTTGTGTTTTTGTTTTTAAGGTCCTGTATGTGCCACTTAGAGGCTGAAAAGGCTGAGATGCCAAGAAGAGCTGTGATTAGGAAGGACCTGGTAGGGGACCTGAGCTGGCAGACCCAGAGGAAGGGAGTGGCAGGGAAGCAGCGTAGGATTTGTGCTTGTCTTGGGGGGAGAGGCGGGGAGAGGGCTTTCTTCCTCATGTCTGCATATGAAATCTGCCTCCCCTCAATGATTTCTGAAAAGTGCATCAAGTATTTATTTGGTTGACATCTGTAGAGATTCCTAGCCTTAACACTAAACAACAATGACATCTGTAATAATGCAAAAAAAGATCTAACATGCAGTCTGAGAACATCATTAGAATTTTCTGAAGAAGGCTAATTAACACACAAAATTGTAAGGAATGTCACAGGTATTGTCAATCTAACAACTAGGCAAACAAACAATATACATAAAACTTGTACTAAATCATTATTTTTACTTAGATACGATTGCCATGTTAGTTTGAGGTTTACAACATAATGATTTGATACTTATATATAGTGTGAAATGATCACTACAGTAAGTCTAGTTAACATTCATCCCCATATATTATTATAAATTTTTTTTCTTGTGATGAAACTTTTAAGATCTACTTTCTTTGTAATAAATTTTTAAGCTGGAAAAAAATAGAGCAGATTTTTAAAAGACTCAAGCTTCCATATTTTGTACCATTCTTTCCTAAGAATATCACTAAAATCATCAATGTTCCTTCATAAAAGCAACAATGTCAACAAACTAACAAACATGTAATGCGAACTGGATGTATTATTTATAGCCCAAGCTGTGTTAATTACAGAGGGAAATGCAAGGAAAACTTTACATTTGAGACAAAAATAAATGTTTTATTATTTCTGATTTACTTAATTCAAAATCCATGTATAACATCTTAAATATTTTTGATATTTGATTTTATAGAAAAGAAACAGATATGAATATCAGATTATTTATTTCAGCTATTTAGACCAAATGTAGAAGTCAAAGAAAACAATTCAACATCTTTGTACACTATACTTTTTATTAATTAAAAATCAACTTAAGGGATGATATTAGGGTATAAAACAGTGAAAGTGATTGATTTTTCCCACTGTGATTCTGTTTCCTGTTTTACAGCTACACTGTTCCCTCCACCCTCTGTCATAATAACACACAAAAAGTGTTTTTGCTCTTTTCCTATATGGTTTATTACTTTTTAGTTTTTATATTTAACATTTTAATCCATCTGGAATTTATTTTTTTCTCTCATTTCTTTTTTTAAATTGAAGTATAGTCAGTTACAATGTGTCAATATCTGGTGTACAGCATAATGTTTCAGTCATACATACACATACATATATTCATTTTCATATTCTTTTTCATTATAGGTTACTACAAGATACTGAATATAGTTCCTTGTACTATACAGTATAAACTTGTTGTTTATCTGTTTTATATATAGTAGTTATACTTGCAAATCTCAAACTCCCAATTTATCCCTTCCCACTTCCTTTCCCCTTAGTAACCATGTATTTGTTTACTATGTCTGCGAGTCTGTTTCTGTTTTGCAGATAAGTTTATTAGTGTCTTCTTTTTTTCTTTTTTTTTTTTAGATTCCACATATGAGTGATATCATCTGGTATTTTCCTTTCTCTTTCTGTCTTACTTCACTTAGAATGATGATCTCCAGATCCATCCATGTTGCTTTGAACAGCATTATTTTATTCCTTTTTATGGCTGAGTAGTATTCCATTGTGTAAATATACCACAACTTCTTTATCCAGTCATCTGTTGATGGACATTTACGTTGCTTCCATGTCTTGGCTGTTGTATATAGTGCTGCTATGAAAATTGGGGTACATGTATCTTTTCGAATTAGAGTTCCCTTTGGATATATGCCCAGGAGTATGATTACTGGATCATATGATAAGTTTATTTTTAGTCTGTTGAAGAATCTCCATACTGTTTTCCATAATGGTTGCACCAAACTACATTCTCACCAACAGTGTAGGAGGGTTCTCTTTTCTCCACATCTTCTCCAGCATTTATCATTTGTGGACTTTTTAATGATGGCCATTCTGACTGGTCTGAGGTGATACCTCACTATAGTTTTGATTTGCATTTCTCTGATAACTAGCAATACTGAACATTTTTTCACGTGTCTATTGAACATTTGTATGTCTCACTGGAGAATTGCTTGTTTAGGTCTTCTGTCCATTTTCGGACTGGGTTTGTTTGTTTTGTTGTTATTAAGTTGTAAGAGCTGTTTATATATTCTAAAATTAAACCTTTGTCAGTCGCATCATTTGCAAATATTTTCTACCATTCTGTAGACTGTCATTATGTTTTGCTATGGTTTCCTTTGCTGTGCAAAAGCTTATAAGGTTAATTAGGTCTCATTTGTTTATTTTTGCTTTTATTTCTATTGCGTGGGTAGACTGCCCTAGGAGAACACTGCTAAGATTTATGTCAGAGAATGTTTTGCCTATGTTTTCTTCTAGGAGGTTTATAATGTCTTATCTTATATTTAAGGCTTTCATCAGTTTTGGGTTTATTTTTGTGTGGTGTAAGGGAGTGTTTTAGCTTCATTGATTTATATGCGGCTGTCCAGTTTTCCCAACACCACTTGCTGAAGAGATTAGAATTTATTTTTTATGTGTCACATGATACCCTAATTTTTAAAAATAATTAGTTCCCAGCCCCACTGATTTGTGATGCCTCTTAACACATTTATTAAGTTCTTATGTATACTCGAGTCCACTCCTAGACTGCCTATCACGTCTCCTTAGTTTTTATGTCTCCTCATGTGCCAGCACTACTTGAATTACTATTGTATAATACTGTGTTTAAATATCTTATAATAAGGGAAATTCTCTAACCAAACATCCTTCCTTCTTCAAAAGTATTTTTGGTTATTTTGACCCACTTATTCTTGAATCTACACAAGCTTTAACTCATTTGTCAAGACAAAAAATTCTGTTGAGATTGACTGGAACACTGTTAGATATATACTACTAAATAACATTAATATTAAAGATTATTAAATTCATAAATTAATTTAGAAAAAATGAAAATCCTCATAATATATTGTGATATTTAGTAATCACTCAGAAACATATCCTTTTATCTTTTTACTGTTTTCTGTCTCTTAGTAGATTTATAATTTTCCTTTTACGGGTCCTGTAGATTTTTTTAAATGAAAGTTTTTCCCAGGCATTTAACATTTGCATAAGATTTTAAAAATGCTTACTTACAGGTTACTGATGCTATATGAAGTAACTACTGATCTTTCCACCTGATTTGCCTATCAGTTTTAATAGTTCTCTACTTGATTGCTCTGGGATTGATAGATAATTTATAAAAGCAAACACAAGCATGATTCTAATCTCTTCCTCTCCAGTAATTATTCACTCATTCAACACGTATTTAATGAGCACCTACTATACCAGGCACAATACTAGGCAACAGAAACACATGTATGAACAACACACACGAAGATCCCCACCCCAGTGGAGCTTAGGATTAAAGCAGTAAATAAGCATAATAAATATATACAGGAATGTGAAAAGGTGATAAGTCTTGTGGGGAAAACAGAGCAGAATAAGGGAGACAAAGAATGCAGGAGGTGGAATTTTAAATAAGATGGTCCATGTAGACCTCCCTGAGTAGAGGCTGGATGAACGTGAGGGCGAGGGCCATGCGTATGTCTGAGAGAGGAGTTCAAGGCAGACAGAACAAGCAGGGCTTTGCAAAGCCCTAAGGAGGGAGCGCTTCTGGGCGGTGCTCAGGTGGAAGTGAGCAGAGCACATACGATTGTGCTGGGCCACTTACTTCTGCTTTACATGTTACTGCACTGTCCAGAAACTCAAGAACAGTATTAAATAAAGGTGAAATGGCCCTCCTCAACTTGTGATTATTTTTAATAAGAGTACTTTCATGTTTTAATATTGATCATTGACTTAAGTAGTTATTTATCATTATTTTAAAAATTATGCCAGTTCACCATATTAACATAATAGCAAACTGTATGATTATCTCAATGGCTGCAGAAAAGCAATTAGAAAACATTTAATACCTATTCATGAAATTCATAAAAACTTCCAGAAAAATAGGCGTTTTAATCTAACAAAGGGTATTTATGAAAAACTTACAACTAACGTCATACTTAATGGTGAAAAACTGCATCCTTTCTCCCTAAGATTGGAAATAGCCTTCGATGCTCACTCTCATAATCTCTTTCAATGTTGTATTAAAAATCCTAGTTAGGGCAATAAGTCCAAAGAGAAAAAAAAAAGATTGGGGGGGGGAAGGACAGAAGGAGAGAAGGAAGGGACAGACATATTATTCAGAGAGGAAGAAATAAGACTATGGGTTTTTTTCAGATGACATGATTTGTACATAGAAAATCCTATAAAATCCACAAAAAATAATAGAACTAATAAATGCATTTAGCAAAGTTGCAGATATAGAGTTACTATACACAATTTAAACAACTGTATTTCTATACACTAGCAATAAACAACTGGAAAATATTTTAAGAAACAAGTAATTTATAACAGCACCCAAAATCATCAACTAGTTAGGGAAACTACAAAATTACAAAACATTGCAGGAGAACATTAAATAAGACCTAAATAAGTATTTGGGTCTTCTTTGTATGATTCAATATTGCTAAGATGTCATTACTCCCAAAATTGACCTACAGATTCAATATGATAGATAAACACAATGGGTAGAGGAACTTCAAGAGGTTTTACTGAACCGAAGAAGCCACATACAGGTACTGAAGCAATGCCTTCGTCTTTCCCTTGCCAGAGCAGTGTCAGAGGAGGCCAGTAAAAACAAAAGGTTTAAATAAAGTCCACAGTCATTGCACCTAAAATGCTCAGGTTTCAACTGAAAAATCACACATCATCCAAGGAGAAAGAAAACCACAATTTGAACTTTAAAAAGACAATCAATGGATACCAACACTAAGATGACAGAGATATTAGAATTACATGACAAAGATTTTAAGGCAGCCATCATAAAAATATTTTGATAAGCATTTACAATATGCCTGAAAGAAGTGGAAAAACAGAAGGCTGTAGCAAAGAAACAGAAGATACAAAGAAGAACCAAATGAACCTGTGAGACTGTAACAAAAGTTCTAATATTCATGCCATCAGAATCCCAGATGGAGAGGTAAGGCTGAAAAAGCACTCAAAAAAAAAAAATAGTTGAAAAATTCTCAAAGTTGGCAAAAGACATAAACCTACAGATTAAAGCAGTTGAACAAACTCCAAAGAAAATAAACTCAAAAATTCACACCAAGACACATCATAGTCAAACTTTTGAAAACTATTAACAAACAAACAAAAATCTAGAAGCAGCAAGAAACAACTTATCTACAGAGAGAAAACAATTAAATATGAGTGGATTTTTCATCAGAAACTATGAGGGCTAGAAGGAAATGATACATTTTTCAAATACCAAAAAAAGGAATTGTCAATCCAGTATCCTGTATCAATGAAAACATCCCTCAGGAATGAAGGGAAAAATCCAGACACTCAGAGTAATAAAAACTATGAGAATTTGTCACCAGCAGGCCTATCCTGAAAAAAAAAAAAAAAGGCTAAAGGAAGTCCTTGTAACAGAAAGGAAATAATAAGAAGAAACCTTGGAACATTAGGAAAGAAGAGCAACAGATAATAAAAATAAAATATGAGTCATTCAATATTATTCTTCTCTTGAGGTTTTTAAATCATGCTTGCCATTTGAAGCAAGAATTATAATATTGTCTGATACAATCCCAAATGTAAATAGAAGAAATATTTAAGACAATTGTATTATAAATGAGGGATGATAAAGGGAAGTAAAGGAAGATAAAGTTTTGATACTTCCCTTAAACTGATAAAAATGTCAAAATTAGTAGACGGTGTTAAGTTATGTATATGTAATATAATACCCAGTGCAATCACTAAAAAGGCTATACAAAGATATATACTCAAAAACATTATAGATAAATTAAAAAACAGAATCCTCAAAATTGTTCAAGTAATTCATAGGAAGTGAGGAAGAAGAATGCAGAGAAAAGAAAAACAGAACAGAGAATAAAAAATAAAATGGCTGACTTAACTCTAAAATATTAATCATTACATTAACTGCAAATGGTCTAAATATACCAGTTATAAGTCAGAGATTGCCAAAATGGTTTTAAAAAGTCTAACAGAACTAAATACTGTTCACAAAAGAACTCACTTCAAATCTAATGATATAGGTAGAAAATAAGATAACAGAAAAAGATATATCATGCATGTAACTTTTAGTCAAAAGAAAACAGGAGTAGCTATATTAACGTCAGATAGACTTCAGAGCAAATAAAACTACCAGAGACTGTGAGAGACATGACAAGATGCTAAAAGGGTCAATCCATCCCAAAGATACAGCAATCTCAATTGTCTAAGCACCAAGCCACAGAACCATAAAATATGTGAAGCAAAACCGAAGGACCAGGAAAGGGAAATCGACAAATCAACAAACATGGCTGGAGACTTCAACACCCCTCTTTCAGCAATTGATAGAACAACTACATATAAAATCAGGAAGGATACAGAAGAACTCAACACCATCAACCAACAGCATCTAATCGACGTTTACAGAATGTGCAACAACAGCAGAAAACACATTCTTTTCAACTGCCTACAGAATGCATACTAAGATACATTTACCCTAGCATATCCTGGCCCATAAAGCAAACCTCACCCAATTAAAAACAATGAAATTGTACAGTGTGTTCTCTGACCGCAATGGAATCAAACCTGAAACAAATAACAGAAAGGCAACAGGAAAAGCCTCGAATACCTGGAAACTAAACAACACACTTCTAAACAGTCACTGAGTCAAAGAGGAAGTCACATGGAAATTGAAAAATACAGAGAAATGAATGTAATTGAAAACATGAAATATCAAAATTTGTGGAATATAGCTAAAGCAGTGCTAAGAAGGAAAACTGTAGCACTAAAGGTTTAGATTGGAAAAGAGGAAAAGTCACAAATAAATAACCTTTCACCTCAAGAACACAGAATAAGAAGAGCAAAAGCCCACTGAGATCAGAGCAAGCAGAAAGAAGAAAATCCTAAAGAATAGAAATCAACGACACTGAAACAAAAAGCAATAGAGGAAAGTTAATGCTACAGGAAGCTGGTTCTTTGAAAAGAGCGATGAAATTGACAAACCTCTAGCGAGCCTGACAAAGGAAAAAAAGAGAAAAAACACAAATGACCAACATCAAGAATGGAATGGGGATATTACTACAGACCTTGAAGACATATAAGGAATAACAAGGGAATACCACAAATAACCCTACACTCATAAATTTGACAACTTAGATTGAAACAGACCAATCCCTTGAAAAACACAACTCAAACAAGAGGAAACTGATCATTTGAATAGCCTGTCACTATTAAGGAAATTGAAGTGATAATTTCAAAACTTCAGAAAAGAACTCTCCTGGCCCAGATGGTTTCACTGGGAAGTTCTGCCAAATGTTTGAAAATTTAACACCAATTTTACAAAATCTCTTCCAGAAAAAAGATGACGGAACATTTCCCAGTTTATTTTATTAAGCTAGTATTATCCTAATAACAAAACCAAAGACAGCGCGCATATATACACACACACACACACACACACACAACTACAGACCAATTTCTCTCATAAACACAGACACAAGAATCCATAAATGAATATGAGCAAATAGAATTCAGAAATACATAAAAAGGATTATATACTATAACCAAGCTGGCTGGTTCAATATTTCAAGAATAAATCAGCACAATCTACCATATAGCTTAAAAAGTTAAAAAAGAAAAATCATATTACCATATCAATAGATGCAGAAGAGTATTTTAAAAATTCAACACTTGCTCATGATAAAAACACTCAAAAACAAGAAGAGAAAACTTCCTCAACTTGTTAAACATTATCTATAAAAACCCTACAGATAATATTAAACTTAGTGGTGAAAGACTAAATACTTTCTTAGGTCAGAAACAAAGCAAAGATATTCACTGTCACCACTCACTCTAATTCAACATAGTACTACGTAAGTTTTTTAAGTTTTCATTTCTCTGGGATAAATGTATACAAACGTACACACATACCTGAAAGCAATAAAAGTATCTTGAAAAATAAATAAATGCTCATCTCATCTCAAATGACACCACTTCTGATAAGTATTCCTTGACCAACCCATTCTAGACCAGTGTATTCAGTGTTTCTCTCAGTCACAGTTCTTATCACCATTACGGCTGTGTCTTTATTCTTCTTCCCACCCCCAGCCCAGCAGACCATGGTACAGTGTCTAGCACATTGACTCAGGCAGGACTTTTATCGTAAAAGTTGGCTAGATGACAACACAAGCTGAAGTTAAAAGGAAATTGTCCTCAGACTCTCAACCACCATGAACTTTTGTAGGGCAAACTCATCTCATTGCCACCGACTTTAGAGTCAGCTGATGAGGCTCTGAATCCTGATTTTCATGGCTTCAATGTGGGTACCAATCTGGGCACCAATCTGGGAGTTTCTGCTCCATCCTTTCTTTCTTCAGCAACTTCTGTGAGAGGTGGAAGAAGCACAGTACACCCTCCAGGTTTCTAAGGTTTAAAAGGCAATTCTTGCTTAGTCTCAGTCCTTTTACTAGACTTACTCTTTCAGTTTCTCATACTTTATCATCTCATTGAACTCTGCACAAGTGCCCCCCTAGGCTTGCTCATAAAATAGACCAATTAACATGAGGTAGTGGGAGGCAGCCTGGGTCCTTCCTCCTTGCTCCACAGTCTCAATCCAAGCGTGACTATCAAGTCCAATGCTTCCTGTTAGTTCAATTTAATTATAAAAAGGTATACGTTATGTGGCAACACAGTGTCTCTGACCCTGTAAGGCTTATCTGACTCTCATGCAAATAGAAACTCTGCAAGCTCTCAGAATTGCATTTGGATTCCCTTCTTACTATACATGTTACCTCACTGTGCATGAGAGAGAGGATTTATCTCATAGAAGTACCGCTGGGAAGCAAGAGCTTCCTCTGGCTACTGGGAGCTGTCTGTATGACGATAAGGTTGAGGAGTGGATAAAAGACTGGAGAATTAGTAGAGTAATTATTAATGGTTGTAATAAAATATATTAGGCTAAAAGCAAGGGCCGGTGGGTCAGAAAGCCCAGTTTAGAATCAAGTTTTCAACATGTATTAGTGGGTAATCTTGGGCAAATTGTTTAATCTCTTGGAGCCTTAGTTTTGCTGCTTGTAAAATGTGGATATTAACATCTACCTCAGGGGATTTAATGAGATAAAAAAGCCTCAAGTCCCTGCCACACAGTAAGTACTCACTACCTGGCCACTAGTGATGGTGACAGTCCCCTGTGTCTGAACTCAGCCTTATAATCTGGCACTGCAGTAACATACCAGCATCTCTGGTATAGGGCATTGCATCCTCCTACATAGCAAAGACTGGATGCAGCTGCTCACAAAAGCAGGATTAAGTAGCCCAAGGCCTCCTGCTCATGTATGATGGAGTCATTAAGAATCAGGAGTTAAATCAAAATGCTCAGAGTCATGTCTATAGTTCTCAAATCAAGTGCTATATTTTAAACTCAGAAAATAGATTTGATTTGTGCCTTCATAGACCACTATGCAATTTATAAGATGATTAAAAGCAAGGTGTAGAGTCACTCGTCCTCACACCATAAATCCTGCAGCTTAATTTCAGCTTTAAGAATATAATGAAAATATGATGCTTGGGAAATAAAGCAGAGGACATGCCAGGCGGAACTACAGTCAGCCCCCATATCAGCGGGTTCTGTATTCACAGAGCCAAGCAACTGTGAATATTTTTAAATAATTTTTTAAAAAAAATTCCAGAAAGTTCCAAAAAGGAAAACTTGAATTCGCTGTGCACTAGCAACTATTTGCATAGCACTTACATTGTGTTTACAACTATTTTCCTAGCATTTACATTGTATTAGGTATTACAGGTAATCTAGAGATGGTTTAAAGTACAAGGGAGGATGTGTGTAGGTTACATGCAAATTATACACTACTTTATATGAGGGATTTTGGTAACCGCAGGGATCCCTCGAGGATACCTAGAGACAACTCTACAATAATTTCTTTTACTAACACAAAAAGTATTCCTTATCATTTCTCAAAGCTCTAAGAAGCTTTCAGTATTTTAATTTTATTTTCTACAAATGAATTTTCACAAACTTGAGAAAAATATGCAGTGAGATTTCTGAAAAACGTGCTGTATTTTATTCTTCTAGCATATCAAAATCGTTAAGGGAGCCAAAGAAGAAAAATCCTGCTACGAAGCAACCACTGTTTTCTTCCCAGGAAGGCAAGCCCACCTCTTGTCTGTGCCATCAGACAGGTGTTTGCCATACCGAAGCTAGTAGCTTCTATTTATGCCACTCGTGTTGATTTAACATTTCAGAGAACACAAGAGTGTGATATACTAAAGTGGATGGTGAAGGTTTTGATAGAAATATCCTGGGAAAGCTCTGGCTTATCATTAATACAGATGATAAGAAAGCAGTAAGAAACGGTTTGTGGCAATGTTGACACGCTGTGAGCCTTGGTCAGAGCTGACTCTGGCACCAGGTCAGAGCTGGCTGTGGCAGCTCTGCTGGCTGCTTTGGTAATGGTGCCCAGCATCTCTGGGTGTCACTGTCCTGGGCACATTAATTAGCTAGACTTGTGTTACGGTGGAGGTAAGGAGGGACGTGGAGCAGGAGAGCTGGAAATTTCTGAGTTGGTGACAGCAGAGCTCTCTAGCCACACTGGGCCATTGCCAGTGGGAAGAGAGGCCGTGGAAGGGTTGAAGGCCCCAACTGGGGAGGGATGGATATTGCTGACAATTCATCCTTCTTTCACATTTCTGCCCAGGGCAGCCCTGTCGCCCAAAGTTGAAATAGGAGAGATGCTACTCAAGCAAGATTTACGGTACTGAGGAGTTTTAAAACAAGTTCACACATTCTTTGACATTCTTCCAACAAATGGTAAAAACTATTTCCCCTTCCTCTGAACATGTATCTGCCTTAATGGCTTGCTGCTAGTGAAAAAAGTGTGATGATGCAAGAGTTCCGAGACTAGGTTAGAAATGGCAATACAGCTTCCATCTGACACAGGTGTTCTCTCTCTCTCTCTCTCTCTCTCTTTCTGTCTCTCTGTCTCTCTCTCTCTCTCTGTGTCTCTGTTTCTTGGGTGCCCTGAACTGACAACAGGAAGTCCAACAACTCTGATACCACCGTACTGGAGAGGTCGAAGGCAAATCCACATAGAGAGGAAGAGAAAGGCCTGTCGAGCCTTAGCGGTGCCAGCCTCCAGTTGTTTGACTCTTTCCAGCATCACCTGCCAGAAATGTAAGTAATTAATATATATGAAAAACCCATAGCCAACATCATACTCAATGGTAAAAAGCTGAAAGCATTTCCTCTAAGATCAGGAACAAGACAAGGATGCTCACTCTTGCCACTTTTATTAAACATAGTATTGGAAGTCCTAGCCACAATAATGAGACAAGAAAAAGAAATTAAGGCATCCAAGTTGGAAAGGAAGAAGTAAAACCATCACTGTTTGCAGATGACATGATACTATATATAGAAAGTCCTACAGACACTAACAAAAAGACTATTAGAACTAACAAATGCATTCAGTAAAGTTGCAGGATACCAAATTAACATACAGAAATTGGTTGTGTTTCTATACACTAACAATGAACTACCAGAAAGAGAAATTAAGGAAACAATCCCATTTACAATTGCAGTGAAAAGAATAAAATGCCTAGAAAGAAATCTAACCAAAGAGGTTAAAGACTTGTACTCTGAAAACTGCAAGAAATTGATAAAAGAAATTGAAGATGACATAAACAAATGGAAAAATATGTCATGCTCATGGGTTGGAAGAACTAATATTGTTAAAAGGATCATACTACTCAAGGAAATACACTGACTCAATTTAATCCCTACCAAAATACCAAGAGGATTTTCCACAGAATCAGAACAAATAATTCTAAAATTTGTATGGGACCACAAAAGACCCTGAATAGCCAAAGCAAACATGAGAAAGCAATAAAGCTGGAGGTATCATGCTCCCTGTTTCAAACCATACTACAAAGCTGTAGTGATCAAAACAGTATGGTACTGGCACAAAAACAGACACATAATCCATGGAATAGAACAGAGAGCCCAGAAATAAACCCACACTTATATGTGCCTCTTATGACAAAAGAGGCAATAAGCAATGGGGAAAAGACAGCCACTTCAGTGAATGGTGTTGGGAAAACAGACAGCTACATGCGAAATCAAACTGGACTACTTTCTCATTCCACATTAAAAAAACTCAAAATGGATTAAATCTTAAATGTAAGACCTAAAACTATGAAACTTCTAGAAGAACACATAGGCAGTATGCTCTTTGATATCAAATTTAGCAGTATTTTTCTCAATCTGTCTCCTCAGACCAGGGAAACAAAATAAAAAATAAACAAATGGGACTCAATCAAACTAAAAAGCTTTTGCACAGTGAAGGAGACCATCAACAAAATGAAAAGATAGCCAACTAAATGGGAGAAGATATTTGCCAATGATATACCCAGTAAGGGCTTAATATCCAAAATATACTAGGAACTCATTCCACTCAACATCAAAAAAAAAAACCACCCAATTAAAAAATTGGCTGAGAAGCTGAATAGACATTTTCAAAGAAGACATACAGACGGCCAACAGGCACGTGAAAAGATGCTCAACACCACTGATCATCAGGGAAACACACATCACAACCACAATGAGATACTAACTCACACCTGTTAGAATGGCTGTCATCAAAATGATAAAAAAAAAATAACAAGTATTGGTGAGGGAGCAGAGAAAATAGAATCCTTGTGCACTGTTGGGATTGTACACTCGTGCAACCATTATGGAAAACAGTATGGATTTTCCTCAAAAAATTAAAAATAGAACTATCATATGATGCAGCAGTTTCACTTCTGGGTATTTAACTTGAAGAAAACAAAACTAGTAACTGAAAAGATATATGCCCACCAATGTTCACTGCCGCATTATTTACAATAGCCAAGATATGGAAGCAGCCTAAGTGTCCGTTGATAGATGAAAAGATAAAGATGTGAAAGATAGATATAAATAATAGAATATTTCTCAGCCATATTAAAAAAAGAAATCTTGCCATTTGTGACCACACATATGGACCTTGAGGGTATTAGGCTAAGTGAAGTAAGTCAGACAGAGAAAGACAAATACCATGTGACCTCACTTATATGTGGAATCTAAAACAAACAAAATAAAATGAATATCGATTCATACATACAGAGAACAAATGGGTGGTTGCCAGAGGGGAGGGGTATGTGAGGTGGGGGGCAAAATAGGTGAAGGGGATAAAGAGGTGCAAACCTCCAGTTGTAATACAAGCCACGGAGATGTGACATACAGCATAAGGAATATGGTCAATAATGTTGTAATAACTTTGTATGGGGACAGATGGTTACTAGACTTACCGGGGCAATCATTTCATAATGTATGCACACGTCTAATCACTATGCAGTACACCTGAAACTGACACAGCAGTCTATGCCAACCATATTTTAGTTGAAAAAAAGAGGATGATTTCTGAACTCAAGACAGACCAAATCTGAATCTAAAAAAACTCTAGTATTTACTAAGTTTGTGATCTCAGTCAGGTTATTTAACTTCTCTGAACTTCCATGTAGAAGACTATGATAATAATATGAAATTCATAGAGCTGTTGGAAAAATTAAGTGAACTGATAGTAAGTGCTTAATTAATGACTATTATTATCATTAATTAATGGTGACCATCATTACTGTTATTTCTGCAGTTTTCCCATCGTTGCGTTCTACCATAATTAGCAGTGGTGAAATACTAATGTTTCAACTTTTGCTGGTTACCAGAGCCTTCTTCTCTACAGACAATTCACCAGTTAATTAAGAATTTCCCAACATATCCTCTACATTCTCAGCATTGTGCTAAACCCACAGAAACTACAGAAGGATGCAGACTATCACCCCCAGAAATCAACAGTCTAAACATCCCAAACTGGAGTGACATGGTGAAGAAGCGTCTTCAGCTTCCCAGGTGTGTGATGGAGTTCTGATCTCCAAGTCTTCCTGCTAAAGGGCGACAGAGCTGTGCAAAAGGTTTTATCACTATCCCTGGCTGCTACAATGAGCTCTGCATATTACACACATCATGAGTATTTAGCAATAAACACACTACACATTAAAGTCTTCTCTGTTTTCTAATACCTAATACTAACATCAAATAATGAATACTTTTGAAACTATCTGCTCTTTGAAATAAGTTTAATTGTGTAGCTACTACACACTAAAAAGTCCTTTCCAGGTAAGATTTGGAAGCAGCTCAACATACAGTTCAACTGATACTTGTTGAGTGCCCTATTAGGACTCAGATACAATCTGCTGAAAACTATTCAACTGAAGTTTAAATTTAGTAGAGTAACCTAGCATCTGATAAGAATAACAAGACAATTCCTTGATAATGAAATCTGATGATTAATTTTCCTATTTTAAAAGCTATTTTACAAGAATGATAGAAAAGTAGTTCAGTTCATAATAGTAATAAGACTACAACATCTTAAATGATCTGTTCTAAGACAGTGTGAGAGTAGCCTTTGATATAACGTCTCACAGCTCTCCATGCAGGAGTTTTTACTTTTCTGAAAGAAATGCTGAGTTTTTTTTTTTCAATTTTATTTTTTATTGAAGTGTGGTTGATTTACAATGTTAGTTTTGGGTGTACAACAAAGCAATTCAGTTATACACACACACACACACACACACACACACACACACACACACATATATATATATGTATATATACACACTTATATTTTCAGATTCTTTTCCATTATAGCTTATTACAAGAAATTGAATATAGTTCCCTGTGCTATATAGGAGGTCCTTGCTGTTTATCTATTTCATATAGTAGTGTGTAACTGTTAATCCCAAACTCCTAATTTATCTCTTCCCCTCCTTTCCCCTTTGGAAACCAGAGCTTGTTTTCTATATCCATGAGTCTATTTCTGGTTTGTAAACAAAATTTGTATATTTTTTTAGATCCTACATATAAGTGGTATCATCGCTTCTCGGCCTTTTGGCTAAGATCAAGTGTACATATAAGTGATATCATATATTTTTTCCTTCTATCTGACTTACTTTGCTTAGTATGATAATCCCTAGGTCCATCCATGTTGCTGCAAAAGGCATTAATTCATTCTTTTTTATGGCTGAGTAGTATTCCATTGTGCGCATGCACGTGTGTGTGTGTGTGTGTGTGTGTATGTATACACACACACACACACACACACACACATCTTCTTAATCCAATCATCTGTCAATGGACATTTAGGTTGCTTCCATGTCTTGGTTGTTGCATATAGTGCTGCTACAAACATTGGGGTGCATGTGTATTTTCCAATTAGAATCTCCTCTGGATATATGCCCAGGAGTGGGATTGCTGGATCAAATGGTAAGCCTATTTTTAGTTTCTTAAGGAGCCTCCATACTGACCTCCATAGCAGCTGCACCAACTTACATCCCCACCAGCGGTGTAGGAGGGCTCCTTTTCTCCTCACCGTCTCCAGCATTTATTAGAAATGCCCAGTTTTAACTGCAGCCCTGGATCACCGTCCAAGTCAAAACAAAACAAAAGCTTTCACAGGCTTTAAAAGCCTTTAGTCCCACATAAATGTGCCTAGCTTATTAAGATTCTCTCTTCCCAATATTTTCCACACTAATAAATATTGAATATCTGATGTTTACAAGCATTGGGCAACCTAAAAAGAAACATAAAATATTATGGTATAATTAAGGCATTTTAAAAATTTTATTATACTTTTTCCTAATCAAGAGCATGCTTTTTCTTTAAGACAAAGTCCAATTTTTCTTTTTTTTTTTTTTGATCCTTGAGTCAGATCTTCAATCCTCTTTATAGTCTCTAACAACTCCATTCCCTTTTGCTATTAGCTACTCTTCTCTCCAGCTTCCCAATATCCCTCTGAAACTGGCGTGAAATAACCAAACTGAGTTGTGAGCTTACAGGGGTCTAACCAAAGATGAGTTGTTGGGAAGGATCACTATATGGTTCTATGAACTGTCTTATGAAAATTGGAAGTTTATTCTCATCTCTGGCCCTACACAGCCACACTCTCAATAACTCTTGTCTTTGAAGGGGCTGGAGAATGTTATGTAAAATTATGCAAGCTTCAGCTTTTCATAGGTCAGAAATACCCAGGGGCTTTGGTTTTTAATGTAACTTCCCTTAGATAAAAACCAGTTTCCTTTTTCCAATCCGGGAAGTGAATGTCTGTAATACAACATAAATTACACAGTTTCTGATTTTACTGTCTAGACACCATCAACCCCCTTAACACTGCCTTCTCTGTCAAAAGTCTGGGCAGGGCCCAAAAAAAACTGATGTCCAACTAAGCTCGGGAATATATTCCTTCCAACTAAAGCTGGCAGGAGTCTTGTGAGCACATATGAAGCCAACAAAAAGCAGGATTGGAAAATTAAGAATGGTTTTTAAAAAAAAAAGGAGAGAGAGAGGGCAAGTACAAAACCCTTTCACAAATTAACAAGGCTCAGCGGCATCAAGTCCTGGAAATGTTTCCATCTCCGCCTTCACTTCCAAATAAAGTAGTGTGTCAGCCTTGCCGATAAACGCAGATATTTTTACAGCCTCCCCATCCTCGGCGGAGGCTCCACTGTCTGACAGACGCGGATAATGAGAGAACTGAAGGGCGCGCTCAAGAGGATAGCTGCACTCACTTGGATCTTGACGGCTCCTCTTCTCTGAGCTCACAGTCATCCTCCCAGCACACAAGTGAAGATCAGAGTGTGGAGAAAGGGAACAAGAAGTCAGCTGCTTGTTATGGACAGGGGGTTACAGAACCGAATGAAAAATGGAGATTTGCTGCCCTGCTAAGATCACCCAACTGCTTTCCTCCGACTCAGCTGAGGAAATGCCACGTTACCCTAATGACAGTAAGGGCAGCTGTCACTCGCTGAGTGACTACCGTGTGCTAGGCACCATACTAGATGTTTCCTATTTATTATTCTCACAACAGCCTACCTTTCAACTCTGTGACATGATTTTTCTACAGAGCAGGATTTGGCAGAAGAAAGGTCTGTCCTGGATCACGTCTAAGGAGGATTATTTTCTGAACTTTCAAAAGGATGATTTTGTTGATATCTTGCTTATTTATGGTACTTTAACATTACAAAGACTTCTCACTTTTTTTTTCATTTCCTCTTCACAAAAGCCATAAGTAGCAAGAATCTTTATTCCTATTTTACATATGAGGAAACCACAGCTCAGGGAGACTATGACCAAATCCATAGATTTATGAAAATAAGGCAAGGATCAACAGATGACTGGATATGGAAGATGTGGCATATATATACAACGGAATATTACTCAGCCATAAAAAAGAATGAAATAATGCCATTTACAGCAACATGAATGGACCTAGAGATTATTACACTAAGTGAAGTTAGTCAGACAGAGAAAGACAAATATCATATGATATCACTTATATGTGGAATCTAGAAAAAGATACAAATTTTATTTACAAACCAAAACTGGACTCATGGACATAGAAACAAACTATAGTTACCAAAGGGGAAAAAGCAGAGGAGGGGTAAATTTGAGTTTGGGATTAACAGATACACATCACTATATATAAAATAGATAAACAACAAGGACCTACTGTACAGTACAAGAAACTATATTCAATTTCTTGTAATAACACATAATGGAAAAGAATCTGAAAAAATAATGTATGTATATGTATAACTGAATTGCTTTGCTCTACACCTGAAACTAGTATTGTAAATCAACTACTCTTTAATAAAAAATAAATTAAAAAAAGAAAGAAAAAACCTACTGTATAGCTCAGGGAACTACACTCAATATCTTATAATAACCTATAATGAAAAAGAATATGAAAAAAAGTATATGTATAACTGAATCATTATGCTGTACACCAGAAACCAACATAACATTGTAAATCAACTATACTTCAACTGAAAAAAACAAAAAAGAACAAGGCAAGGGCTTGAACTCAGGTGTCCTGAACTCCAACTCCTGTGCTCTTCCCACTGCACCAAAATTACCACCTACGAGAATGGGCCCTGTGAATATTGTCAATGCTAAATTATACTAAACATAGTCTACTCAATTTAACTCACATTCATTGAGCACCTACAGTGAGCCACATGCTGTGCTCAGGGAGCACAAAGAAGTGGAAAAAGTCCCAGGTGATGCAGGAAAGGAGTTCACAGATTAGTGAGGGAGACAGTTATGCAAAGAAGTAACTGCTGTACAGAGCGGTTTGTGCTGACCTAGGTACAGGGGACACATACCTCTAGCAGAGCTTCAAGGACAATGCTTCAAGGAGGAGGGGCATCTGAGCTAGGTTCAGGGGATGAGTTCAGGAGTCCAACAAGCAGAGTCTTCTTTAATTGTCAATAAAGAAGGCTAAAAGATTATGCAGTGTAAGCACTGTGCCCAAGGCCAAATATACAGGAAGCCTGACATAGGCGGCTTTTGCAGGCCAGACCCAAGACATCAGACTAGGCGGGATGGTTAATGTGAGAAGCAAATGAAGGTACGCAAAAGAATAAAGAGGTCCTTCTCTTTTTCCTAAAGGTTATGTGCTCAATGAAAATATCATGTTATGTTTTACAGCCAGATGAATTTACGCCAACAGGTAAATGTCATCTGCAACTTTGATCATTTGTGAGAATGGCCAGGAAAGATGTCTGCAACGAGCCCATGCCTGTCTTCTGGAGTAGCTCTAATTTGGGCTGGTCGGAAGGTGAGATAACTCCTGCTGAGCTGTACTGCCCTGAAGATTGCTTAAGAGCTTGTCTCCAGAGTGCTTCCAGGAAGAGGGCAAGCTGACGGCCAGCTGGACTCAGCGGTTCATCTCCGCTCCAAGTTCACGCTTGGTCCTAGCCTTTGGCAATATCACTCCAAAGACATCAAGGTGGAATTCCTACCTCCTGGGGCCCAGGACCCCAAATCCTCTCCTCCATGCTCTTCTGCGCCTTGTTTTAACCCCACTCCCTCCCTTTTCCTCCTCCACAAACCTCCCATCGCCACCTCTAATCATCTAATTTACAGCTTAGCATCATGGAGGTGCATCAGGTTTCCGGGTGGAAATTGAGGATCTCATTTCCAGCCAGTTTCCCACCCCCATTCTTCTTCTCTCTTCCCATTTCCCCTTTTTCTTCTCAGTCTCCACTCACCTGTAACTTTTTATATTATGTCTTAATTTTCATGTGGGGGCAGGACAGAAGTGTTTTCACTGAAGGGATGTAGGACAGGGCCACCTTTCAACAGGAGAGGAAAAAAAAAAGGTTATCATCATTGAAGTTTAAAACTCAAAGAGGAAAAAAGACCAGACAATGGTCTCACTCAGAGCATCTTTTTTTTTTTCTCAGCAGTTCAGTGTTCAGATCCACCTATTAACAGGAGGAAACTGGCTATATACGAGGCACCAGACAGTGTCTATGTATTTATATGCAAGCCTCTGCCCCGTCCACAGAACTCTGCTGCTTAAAGCAAATCTGCTCTGGCCTCTGACCCTGAGCACAGCTGGCTGAACCAATATTAGGCACCTGACACAAACGCCGTCTATTCACAGGCTTGCCAACCACCTATGACTTGGTTGCCTGGCTCAAAAAGTTACTTTGGGCCCATGAGACTCCCCACCTGGGATTTGAAATTGAGAAACTGCTCTGACTTAGACTAGGGTGGCAGCTCAGTTAAAGGGATATGAGGTAAACTCTGAACCACAGGGCAGCTGAAGTTACGAGAAAACAGAACAGAATGAAGCAGATCCAGAGAGACAAGACAGAGCTTGAGGGAAAAGAGCGACTCCGTGTTCCCAACGCTTTTGTGGTTTCGATTTGAGTGCAGGCTGGCAGTTTATAGGAGCCGTGGCTAGGTCTCCCTAAAACAATCTGACCAGAATGAAAAAAAACACTGACCCAGTAATAAATTGCTAGGTTTTGCCCGGAGGCAGATCTGATAACTCCTCATCTAGTTCCAAAGCTTGCCAAAGATTCAGATTGAGCTACCAGGAACTGGGGTTTTCGTCAGTCTGAATTATGCAAAGTGTTAACCAATGTGACTCTGGCCCTTGCTCTCTGAATTTCCTCATCAACGGGCTGATCCTCAGTGAAAACCGGGAAGATTTCTCCTCTGCGAAACCACCCTCTTCCTTCACGTTCGGTCACTGGCACAAGCCAGTGGTGGTTCTGTCTGTATTCATCACTTATTCTAATTCACCCAAGGAAGACATGGGGGCCTTGGACAGTGCTGTGTGCTCAGCAGCAAATGTCAGCCAGTTATGATCAGGAGTCGGAATCCTCATCCTCCTTTCTGGTGAGAACGTCAAGAGTCTATCAGTCTGAAGCTGTTGCTCCAGACCGCCATTCAGAATTCATGTTTTTATCACTGCTAATCCTGCTCTTTAATTCTCTCCATCACCTCTGCTCTGAAAGACACAGAATGGCAGGAATCGCTAAGAGTGAGAGGGTCTGAGAATCTGGCTTATTTTACAATTCTGCAAAGGATTCACTTCCCCTTCACACCACCCGCCTTTGTTTACACGTGAACATCTCTCTGTTGCTCCCCTTCAGTGCAAATATTCACATGAAAAAATCTCCATAAATGAGTGGTGTCAGAATCCAAAGAAATGTGCTGCATATCAGCAGCAGCTCTAAGTTCCCACTATGGTTGAGGATAGTCCAATGACTCAAATGACCTTTCTGCTAAAGGATCTGCATCACTTCCTTTGTTCCAGTTTTGCACTGTATGGAATTACAATAATGTGAATAATTTTTCTTCTACAAAAAAAAACCAACACAAAAGACAGGAAATCTATGAAAACATTTTTGACAACTGAGATGACCATATTTTAATCTGAATCAATTAAACACAATAAGAATATTTTTCTATCAGAAAATGCCAGTGTACTGAACTGCACAAAAGTCACTTTAGTGAAAATTCAAAGAACACATTTACCGATTAAACTGAGCGAGAAATGTAGCATTTAATTGATAGTTAATTACTATAGGAGGCAAGGAAAGAGAAGAAAAATTAAGCATGTGCCTAAGTCAAGTCACCTTACCCCAAACTTCCCAACAGGTTGAACCTAATAAATACTTTAAAACACAAACATCTTGTCAGATCTAAGGTCCAGTCAGCAGAATGCAAGTCCAGCAACCAGGGATAGTTCCAACTCCAGGCAGGAGGAGTAAGACTCAGACGGCATCAGAGGCGCCAACAAGAGGGGTCGGGTTGCGGGGATCACCCCAGCATGAGGCAGGCTGGTGTGTGGCCTGACACATTTGCTAGGCAGGTACATGAGACGGCACGTCACAGCACCAGAGGGCTTAGCAGTAAGTTTCGGGGATTCTCTCACACAATGAATGGAGGTCAGTCTTGAGGTCTCTTGTGGGGGATCCAGGCAGAAAATCAGCAAAAGGGGTCAAGATATAAACCTAGTTAATGAAACCAGGGCCCAACTTCAGCATATGCAATGAGTAAGGGTCATGCCGGAGCAAGGCCAACAGCAGGAATGATGAGGCTGACCCACTGACCTATTGACCAAAGGGTCCTTGAACTTCCTGTGCCACTAGCCAGACTGCTCCAAGAGCTTGGAACAGGACCAGGACAGCTGGGAGAATGATGGATTTAAACTGCGGGACACACAATAAATACACAATAAATTATATTATTATTGCTATTGTTTATTATGAAAGGATTAACTGGGAAAAGGTGGGTCACACTGGAAGGGGTCTTATGAACCTGAAAACTACACCCGGACACATGGGGACACATGTTTGGTGGGCAGAAGTCCAAGCAGGTGGGGCAGAATCTCTGGAAAGCAGGGTAGCGGGAACCAGTGGGAGGTGAGGTTGAGAGGTGTGAGGATGGGTGATGGTGCATAGATGCACAGACTGCAGGATCCAGAAGTCAAAGCTGGCCAGAGGCAGGTCCCCATGAGGCTGCAGTACAGGGGCAAGACTCTAGTCCTCTACAGAGGGGAGAGGGAACATTCCTAAGAATAAAAGCAGAGCTGTACAAACAGGAGCAACCACATGGGTAATGCATTAATTTCTCTTGAATGTGGATAATATTGGTCCCAAGAGCAAGACTGAAGAGACAGGGAGGGATAAGGAGTCAAGGGCTTACCCAAGGCATCACAGGAGTTAAGCATCTTAGCTGTGGGGTTAAGGGACACTGGGACCCAAAGCCAGGCACGTTCTTCTACCCTCCCTCTTCTAAGACACAGGAGAACAATGTCTGGGTGCACCTCTACGTGCATCCCCACTCCCTCAATCAAAACGCAGGTGCACAGGAATTAGACAAGTTGTATCTTGTTTGTGTTGCGCTTGTACTGGGGCTTGCACTATTGTTTTCATTGTTGACCTGGGAGGGGCCTATGCTACCAACTGAGACACACAGAGTTATGGTAACATCTGTTTCCAGAACAGAGACATTCTGTATCCCTATTTTTCACATAATTTCCCCTTTGATTCAGCTCTGGGGAGACTGAGCAAGAGTTAGTGTGGGTGTATGGATGGAATCAACCCTTGTTTTTTATTGCAAAGAGCCAGGGGGATTCCTTCCTTGAGTTGGGGCCATTCTCGGGATCCCTGTTCAGACTCCTGCCCAGCTTGCCCCCCAAGCACACAAGTTGACGGCAAAGTTCTCCAAGGGTTGCTTAATTACTTGGTGAGGACCCCTGCCAACAAATATCAAGCCCAGACTAAACGCACGGCTGGAGACACTGGCCAGGCCCTCTGCACCTCTCCTGAGTGGGGAAGGCTTCTGGGCTAGCCTCATGGATGATGGATAGAGGGATGGGCAGTTGCTGAACTGAAACTCTGTCTTCAGAAAAGAAGCATTTCTTTCTCATTCTGCTTGATGTCCTCACTAATGCATGGGGCAGCCACCTTTTGGTGGCATCAAACCTGCGGCTGTGAAATTTGTTCAATAGGGTCTCACTAACCCCAGTTCTCTAATGGTTATCATGGTAGTTCGCCTTCTCCATGGTTTTATGGCCAAATGCCTGGTCTTTGGCAACAGAAAGATGGGGCTCCCTATCTCAGCTGTACTACTTAATAACCATTTGACCTTAAGTAAGATATGGAACGTCTCATCAGTTTCTCTGTCTGTAAAATGGGGAGAACTGTAAGGGTGAGATGCAGTAGGGTAAACAAATCAGCAAGCACAGCTCATGATAAGGGGTCATCACATGTGTGTTTGGGGCCTACACAGCTCCCAAACTCTCCTTACGGGGTTGCATATTCTGATATAATCGGTCTCCTGGGTCTCCCATAGCTGGAGGGCTCTCTCGGGAGTCCCTTAACTAATGAGTTCCTCAACGTGGGGCAACAAGCCAGATCCACTCCATGCCATGCCATCAAAGGTCTGAGAGCCCTCTCAGGCAGGCTGGGGCCCCAGGAGCTGGTTCCAAGGCTCCTGCAGAGGACCACGGGACCAGGGGCCATCTTCAGGTAACGCAGCAGGGCAGGTTGCAGCCCCATTCCTACAGGTGCTGGGTTTAGAGTTCACAGGCAGTCATCACATAATACCCACAACCGTGACCCTCACGGAGTGCTTTCACATTCGTTTCTTCGTTTAAACTTCAGCACAACGGAGGCTGACTGAGAGCAGCATTGCCCTCGGTCTGCAGGTGGGAATCCTCAGATCCACAGAGATTGCCTATCAGTCCTCAGCAACACAGCTCTGAAGTGGAGAGGTCTGAAGACTCTGGTCCCGGTCCTTCTGAGTGCCAACCTACCTCTTTACCGCCTGGGCGAGGATCTCTGGTAACACCCATACTTGGCCAGTTATTTATCATTTGATCAACAAACACATTGCCTGTGTGCTACTTAATGAGAGGTCTTATCTTAAGTTAAGGTGGACTTTTTACAGCCTTATGAGGAAAGTCGTCCTTTTCCTTTGCTGCACTTACCACTGTTTTTAGGTACACATGCATCTGTGATTATTTATTTTATGTTTACCTCCCCAATTAGACTAAAGATTATATCAGAGCTGGCATCATACTTCGTTTACTTTATCAGTTTTACATACAGCAGGCACTCAGCAGTAGTCATTGCTTGTTGAATGACCAAAAGTCACATTATCCTGTTCTACAGATAAGACTGTACCCAAACATTATTTGCCCAAGTGCACTTTGCTGCTAAGTAGTGGATCTGGGTCTCTAGAGTGGACTGAAGCTTTCTAAGAGTAGCCTCTTTTTATGAGGGCCCCTCTCAAAGGGTTGTCAGAGCTTAGTGGTCACAGCATTAGTCAAATCTCGTCAGTCCGTCACATCATTAAGAATAAGCTGGTTCGTGGTACTGGCATAAAAACAGACATATGGATCAATGGGACAGAATATAGAGCCCAGAAATAAACACACAGACCTATGGTCAATTAACCTTCGACAAAGAAGGCAAGAACATACAATGGAGAAAAGACAGTCTCTTCAGCAACTGGTGTTGGGAAAACTGGATAGTAGAGTGTAAATAATGAAGTGACAACACTCCCTCACACCATACACAAAAAATAAACTAAAAATGGCTTAAAGACTTAAATATAAGATAAGACATGATAAGCCTCCTAGAAGAAAACATAGGCAAAATATTTGTTGCAGAAAAAATGTTACAGCTCAGGGTTATAGCTCAGTGTTACAGCTCGATGTTGCAGCTCAGTTATGACAGCAACCTGGATCCAGGCGAGAGACCAAGCAGCACTCAGACAGTTGGAGAACTCAGGTTTATTACGCCAGCGGGCCCAGAGGAGTTAACACTCCAAGCTCTGGAACCCCATCTGTAGGTTTACACAGGCTTTTATAGGCTGCCAGTTTACACTTTGCAACATTGTATGCAAATAAGGTATAACAAAAGTTGACTAATTAGGAACAAGCTTTGTAGAAATGGACCAATCAGGAGGGAGAGAAATAACCAATCAGGAGTGAGGGAAGTGGACCAAACAGGAGTGAGAGAAATAACCAATCAGGAGTGAAGGAAATAACCAATCAGAAGTGAGCTCAGGGAACCAATAGAATTTTAGGGGTAAGTAAGCCGTTTCAGAAGCAAAAAGTGAGATAGAGCCTCTGGGCCAGGAAACTGGATGGTGCTGGCAGGAGAGTAGTGGCCCTGCCTGGGAGTCATGCTGGTCTTTTTATGGGGCTTCCCACCTCACATTCTCTGATATAAATCTTAGTAATGTTCTCCTAGGGCAATCTACCCAGGCAATAGAAATAAAAGCAAAAATAAACAAATGGGACCTAATTAAACTTACAAGCTTTTGCACAGCAAAGGAAACCGTAAGCAAAGCAAAACAACAACTTAAGGAATGGGAGAAAATATTTGCAAATGATGTGACTGACAAAGGCTTAGTTTCCAGAATACATAAACAGCTCGTACAGCTTAATAACAACAAAACAAACAACCCAATCCAAAAATGGGCAGAAGACCTAAACAAGCAGTTCTCCAATGAAGACATACAAATGGCCAACAGACACATGAAAGAATGCTCAATATCACTAATTATCAGAAAAATGCAAATCAAAACTATAATGAGATATCACTTCACCAGCCAGAATGGCCATCATTAAAAAGTCCACAAACAATGAATGCTGGAGAGGGTGTGGAGAAAAGGGAACCCTCCTACACTGCTGATGGGACTGTAGTTTGGTGCTGCCACTATGGAGGACAGTATGAAGATTCCTCAAGAAACTAAAAATGGACTTACCATATGATCCAGCAATCCCACTCCTGGGCATATATCCAGAGGGGACTTTAATTTGAAAAGATACATGCACCCCAATGTTCACAGCAGCACTATATACAACAGCCAAGACATGGAAGCAACCTAAATGTCCATTGACAGATGACTAGATAAAGAAGGTGTGGTATATTTATACAATGGAATACTACACAGCCATAAAAAAGAATAAAATAGTATCATTTGCAGCAACATGAATGGACCTAGAGATCGTCATTCTAAGTGAAGTAAGCCAGAAAGAGCTAGAAAAATACCACATGATATCACTTAACATGTGGAATCTAAAAAAAGGAGGACACAAATGAACTCATCTACAAAACAGAAACAAACTATCAGACATAGTAAACAATCTTAACATTACCAAGGGAAAGGGATGGGAAGGGATAAATTTGGGAGTTTGAGATTTGCAAATGTTAGTCATTATATATAAAAATAGGTTTAAAACCACCAAATTTCTTCTATATAGCACAGGGAACTATATTCAGTATCTTGTAGTAAACTTCAATGAAAAAGAATATGAAAACAAATATATAAATGTATATGAATGACTAGGACATCGGGCTGTACACCAGAAATCGACACATTATAACTGACTGTAGTTCAATTTAAAAAAAAAGAAGCTGGTTATCTCCAGTTCCTAAATAATAATGTTACTACTGCCATTATGTACAATCTATCACTAATCATAGCAATGTTACCAGTGTAATCACATTTGTATAGGGCATCATAGCATTCAGAACACTTTGATCTTTGACATCCTTGGGAAATAGGCAGAAAGCTATTTTACTGGAACCTGAAACTTATGAATTACCCAAGATGATATAACTGAGAAGCAGAACCAAGACTCAACTCCAGGTGGAATTTCACCCTGCAAAGTAAGAAGAATTTTAGAAGTTCTTAAAAATGCAAAACACATTAAATGTGTAAAGGTGTTGGAAATGTGAATTCAAATCTAAACACCTGTACAACCAGTTCAAGATCAAATGGTAAGCTTAAAGGTAGAGACTGTCTAAGTGTTCATTTACTCAGAAGAGCAGAAGGAGGAAGAATTATGGAAATGGTGGTTATCACAACATTGTAAAATGATTATAAATCAATAAAAAATGTTAAAAAAAAAAAAAAGAAATGGTGGTTATCTTTTGATTCAGTTGATATTTCCAGTGGCCCTCCCACCCTTCTGGTAGGTTTCAGGTGGAGACGGTACAGGAGACCCAAATACAAAAGCCATGAATCCCAGTGCTGGGCAGAGTCTCAATGTCTGCTCGAGCCACAGGCAGCAAGGCTGCAGCCCAAGAGACAGAGGCCTCTGGTTTCCAGGAAGAGAAAGTAGCCAGAGAAAAGCACAGCCTCGATCCTTAGGCGCTTGAATGACTGCTCTCTAGACAGATGGAAAGCTGATAACCACAGGATGGATCACTGATGGAGGAGCTACCCTTGCACGGACCAGCTAGGCACTTCAACATACTAATGAGTCCAGTCATCACAACAAAGTTACACAACAAAGTCAAAACCACTCTTGTTTTAACAGATGATGGAACTGCAGCTCAGCTTGCTCAAGGCCACACAGCTAACAAGCAGTGGAACCACAATTTGATTCATAGCTGTCCTCTTCCAGCCCTCAAGGCACATGGAAAGGAAGAGAAAGCACAGCTCAAAGAATGTCACAGGAGCCAGTCTCCCTTCTGAGTCAGTCTGAAAGCATGTGTCTGTGCATGCCGGGCTCTCTGTGATAGGTGAGCATGCTCGGAGGAGGATGACTGAAGGACCTGGGCTGAGACGACCAGGAGCCTCAACTGGTGATGGGTTTGGGGCGTGAAGCAAGCTGAAGATGCAGGTGGGCAGGTCAGTGGGGAGCCAGGGAAAGCGGGATCGGTGGAAACGAGGCTGGGGTCAAAAAACATTAAAACACACAGGGCTCTAAGGTGGGCCTTTCAGTAAGAGTTGTGCTCTCTGAACACCTGCCACCCTGGTCTGTAACAGCATAACATGATAATTTCATTTACAAATGAACACATCACTTCTATGTGTAAGGAAGCACTCTGTAGCATTTACATGAGGGAGTCCCTTATTTCTGAAAGCGCTTATTCACTGAGAAGAGCCCAAGACTTTCCCACTACTTTTTCACTACCTTCCCACTATTTGCTTGTTTTCTCTTTCTTTCCATCTCGTGAATTCTGCTTCATTTAGATGAGTGGCCTGACCTTCCTACTAGGTAATCAAAGGAGTGCCAGACACCAAGCTGCTCATTTGCTCAACAAAAGCCAAGTGCCTCTGACCCAGGCGAGGATCCTGTTCCTGCTGCAAGTAGCAAAGAATGTCAACAAAAGCTGAAATGATAGTATTTAAGTTTCGTGTTGGTCTCCTAGATAAGTAGATTTCAATGGCAATGACCCACAGTAAGAAACGCACTTTACACTGGGAGCCACAACACACAAGGGAACATGTGTATGTGTATGTGGATCAATGAGACAAAGGTTACATGAAACAACGCCTGCTGTCTTACGGGTAATGCACCTACTCTGATATTTCCATTCGATTCCAGTTCATCACAAAAAGTGGAGTGATGTCCCAGGTTGACTTTACGATCCCCGTATGAGTGGAAACTTGTAATGTGACAATCACCATCAGATCCAGAATATGAGGCGTTATAGGAACTCCCCGGCAAGGAGGTGTGGAGAAGGGTGGGGCAGCTCCGGGAACAGCACGTGCTCCTTCTTCTCTGCCCACAGCTCCAGAAAAGGGTGGAGCCACGAGGAAGGGAAGGCAACACGGAGGCCATCACAGACTGGAAGAGCCCAGTGAAAAAGCAGAATTCATTAAAAAAAAAAACTTCTTTTGCCTCATGGTCCACCAAAATAATGGCACTTAAGATTCCCTCTAACCATTTTGATGACCTACATTACTATCAAGCATTATTCACAAGGAAGGCTTTGTTAGAAAACTGATTTTATCCAAACCTGATTTGAAATGGACACGTGTGTGTGTGTGTGTATGTGTATGTGTGTGTGTGTGTTAAACAGGCCAAGGGACAGGAGCTGTTACATTTGTGGAATTTCCAGTCATTAGGCTGACCTCAGGGCAGGCGAGTGTTTCAGGGAGTGTGTATGGAATCACAATTGAGCCTTCAGATGCGCTGAGGCCAGCGGGCCATGTCTTGTATGTTTTTCTGCATTTACTTTCAAGAAAATGTTCTAACTTAAATCCTCAGTATTCCTCCCCCTCACCAAGAAGCTTCTCTCTGGGGTCCTGTTGAGAAGCAACATTAATCCTCAGTTTTCTCACAAACCACTCAGAGGCGTCAGTTACCCAGTTCAGTGCTCACAAAGAAAAATGCAGACACGAACATGACAACCGTGCTGCCCATTTTTTTCTCCTGTAATTATAGCTCCAAGATGCACAATTCCAAGCCCCTTTCCCTACAAACACACAATTTCTCCAGTCACAGCCACACACTGTTTGCCTCTATCATTAATGTCTCTTATCAAATCTTCAAAGCACTCCTTTCGTGGGGGGACAAAAGAGAACGTGTGAGGGAGCACCCTCCACTCTAAGTACCAGTCCGCTCAGCTGTGAAACGGGGGTGAGCGCCGAAAAGCTGACGCTCTGTTTGCCTGTGATCACAGGCTCGTTACCAACCAGACAAATACACTTCCTCCGAAGGAACCGCAAACCACCTCAGTCCCAACCTCGTGTATTTAATAGGCAACAAATATTGCTGAAAGGAGTCAAGAAAATTGAATTTCTTTGGGGCATTCTTTCATAAAGGCTGGATTTCCGCCCACTGAGTGCTGCAGAATTGTGAAAAAAAAATGGTGAAAGCAGTGATTTTCAAGGTCCCTTCTAGAATGACTTGAACATTCTAACTGTTTTAGCACATTCTGTTTTGACACGTTCTGGGGTTCTTTGAACAACAACAACAAAAAGGCATTCTGAGCTTCCATCCTCATCCCAAGGGCGCCCTCAGCCAAATCCTGACATTGGGCTCAGAGGCCCCATGTCCGGGCAGATCTCAGCCTCCACCTGGAGGCCGCAGGGGGTAAGATGCCAGAGCACATCCCCCCCCCTGCTGGAAGAGGTTCAGGGTGTGCTGCTGCCACTAAATCTCAAAAAAAATAAGAAAGACACCAGTTCAGATGGAAACTATGCTTTCCCATCTCAGTCAATGCAACAAACCTCGCCTGGTATAGAATGTCACCAAAGAAGGGGAGGTAGAATCAGCTTCTCGCAGATGCTACAGTTGACCATCTCCCTCCTCGTCATGTTCCCCAATCGTGCTTTTTGGTTTTGTTGTTGTTGTTGGATGGACAGAGGTCCAAACAGCCAGGACATCATCACTGCAAGGAGCCAACTCGAGTAAGTGGAAGTCAAGTGTGCTTTGACATGCATAGAGAAACATTTGGGATTTGGGCCATGATTCCCAGAACCCAGGGGCCAACAGGCAGGGCCCTCTAGAATTTGTATAAAGAGGCAGAGTGGTGCAAGCTGGCTGAAAGGCAGTACAGTGGGTTTTTACACTTTTCCTTACTAACACTCAGAGTAAGAAACATATTTGATATTCCTAATTAATACACACACACAAACACAAATGTATAAAGTGAAAGGCTTCATGAAACAACACTGATCCTATGTGGCCATGTACTCTGACATTTTCTATCGATTCTACTATGATAAGAGTAAAAGGCTGGGCATGACCCACTAAGCTGATTTCATGACCTCATGGCAGTGGATGAGGAGCAGCAATCTGAAGACACACACACACATGTGCACACACACCTGTACTAAAAGCCTTGTCTTGAGGCTGTGCTCTATTCAGAGTTCAACCGCTTGTATTTTAAATGGCTTGGGGAAGCTTGGAGATTAAAGGAGGCCGAAAGCTTTAGAGATGTTTAGTTTGAGAGTAACAGACAAAAGCGAAGACATCGGTGCCCTTTTTGACTGGGGCCCCTCTCTCCCAACAGTGTATCTTTCAGAGAAACAGGAGCCGGAAAAACCCGGACCCCTGAGGAAGGACTCAGATGGCATACAGAAAGCTAGAAGAATACCAAAAGCACCAGTAAAAGTGGTCTGAGTACCTCAAAGCCCTAGATTTAAACTTCTCCACATAAAACTCTTAAATTGAAAAATATGTCTCTATCACAAATGGCCTAAAATACGACCCGAAGCCAAGCTGTAGTTACATTCTTTTTTTGTAAAATGAAGGTTCCCTTGTGACTCAAAAAAAAAAAAAAATTAAAAGAATAAAATGGATGTATTTTTCTTCTTTTTACCTTGTAACTGCACCAAGATTATTTAACTAATTTCAATTTTTTTGAATCTTTTCAGGCTAAAAATATAGAAGTTTACCACAAGCGTATCTCCAAGTTTAAAAAAATAATTACATCAATGATTTACTGTGGTAACAATCTTAACTCGCACGCTGCTTCCTCAAGAAAGGCTACATTTAAAGAGGTATTTTTACTTTTTTTTGTGTTTATTCAAAAAAATAACTATATACAGTTTTGGAAGACAAAAGTCAGAATCTGGAAAATGAAACTCAGATTTCAGCACCAGATGGAAGTCAGCACATACGTATGAAGAGTAATAAGAGAGAAGCGCTTTGGGCAAGTCAAGACTTCCAGTTACAACGGAGAACGCAACTTACAGCACGTACTTGTATCCACGTCTTTCCACTGATTCACAGTCACCACAGAAGCATCAGCTGGTAGACACTGACCACAGTGATGTGTGATGGGAGAAATTATGTGGGTCTCGGAATCTTACGCTCTTTCAATGGCTTTTATTTAAAGGTTTCTATAGGAAAAATTACTTACCAAATGTGCTATATAAATGGGTGAGTAAGCAGAGATTTTGAAACAGAGGTAACAAATCCAACTTCATCGCATAATGCGTTCTCATTAGCAGGGCATGAGTTCACATGATTGGTTCATTAACTAACACAAGTATAATGTCTTGGGTTGAATAAAATCCAGTATTTTTCATTCAGCAAACCCCAGTTCCATCTCACAAATGTAAATTATTATAATTTCCCTATCCATTTTCCCCATCTTCCTCCCCACTTTCCACCCCAGCACACCCCGAGTTCCACAAGGAACATACAGCATCTCCAAGCTGGAGAGAATATTAGATCTTGCTATCACGGCAAAAATCAAAACCAGTGTCCCCTGACACCTAGAACAGGGCTGTACCCCTGCCATGCGGCCTTCAGTAACTTACACAAAATTCAACCCATTATTATAAATGCATGCTCAGTTCACTTGATTTATATTAATGTGAGATTCAATGATGTCTACTGCCAAGATGGAAAGGTTTGTGAATAAAAACACATTTCAACAGCAAATAGGAGGAGTCTTCTCTTACCTGCCATTGACATGGATAACATTATATATCTATATATTAAAGATGCCAGGTTTGCTTGACACATCTTAACGTGCAAATTTGGGGCCAAGGGGGAAAAATTATTGCCAGCTATATGACATTCTAGCAACCTCCAGAAATTACTCTCAAACTTCCACTCCAGAGTAGACTATATTGTTCCCAAACTGTGTTAGTGAGGAATCCTGGAAGGAGTACCAGGCTATGATGGAGCTCATGGTAGGAGAACAGATGGGAGTCCAGGTAGAAATGGGGTGTTCCAGTCAGCCAAATCTCTCCAAGTCCAAACAGGAAATGTAGTTAAGGATGTGGTTCTCTTTCTTGATGAACTTGGAACCGGGGATCTGAAACTTGGATATCTGAAAGGGCACAGGTGAGCTTTTTTCAATATCGCATCCTCCCCAACATTAATGAAGTTAATTTTCACTGTACTATCACCCTCATCCTATCTCACGGTGCTCTCTGTCTCTGAAGGCTACTTTTAGCTGCCTTCCCTTGGTTACTTCTAACTCAGTAATCACTTCTGAGACACCCTGGTGAGGGTCAGACACACCTCCCGGAGGTTCCATAGCACCAGACCGAGCTCTGTCATAAAATCTGTCCTCTTGTTCTGCAAGTGTCTGCCACTGTTCTGCCTCCCTAGCTGGACTGTGAGGTCCTTGTGAGCAGCTGTGGCATCTAATTCACCTACATCACCCCAGCACCAAACATTGGGTCTGATGTATGGGAGACAGTTGCTGAATGCACAAACATACTGTATAAGTGATGCAAATATCATGCCTTCACCTTTAAAAGCATAGTCATTTTTTAACACCTTTGTTATGGTGTGATTCCTGTACCGTGAACGACACATATTTCAGACGTACAATTTGATGAATTCTGATAGATGTATACACCCATGAAACCACCACCACAATCAAGATGGCTAAAACTTCCATCACTCCCCAAGAGATGCAAATTTTCAATTCCCAATTTATCCCTTCCCCTGGTAACCATAAGTTTGTTCTCTATGTCTGTGAGTCTGTTTCTGTTTTGTAGATAAGCTCATTTATGTCCTTTTTTTAGATCCCACATATAAGCAACATCACATGGTATTCTTTCTCTTTCTGACTTACTTCACTTAGAACGACCATCTCCAGGTCCATCCACATTGCTGCAAATGGCATTATTTTATTCTTTTTTATGGCTGAGTAGCATTCCATTGTGTATATATGTACCACATCTTTATCCAGTCATCTGTTGATGGATATTTAGGTTGCTTCCATGTCTCGGCTATTGTAAATAGTGCTGCTGTGCACATTGGGGTACGTGTGTCTTTTTGAATTATTATTATTTTCCTCTGGATAGATGCCCAGAAGTACAATTTCTAAATCCTGTGGTAAGTCTATTTTTACTTTTTTAAGGAATCTCCACATTGTCCTGTAATGGACTGAACCAATTTACATTCCCACCAACAGTGTAGGAGGGTTCCTTTTTCTCCACACCCTCTCCAGTATATGTCATTGGCGGACTTTTTAATGATGGCCATTCTGACTGGTGTGAGGTGATATCTCATTGGAGTTTTGATTTGCACTTCTCTACCAATTAGTGATGCTGAGCATCTTTTCATGTGTGCTTGTTGACCATCTGGATGTCTTCTTTGGACAAATGTCTGTTTATGTCTTCTACCCATTTTTTTGATTGGGTTGCTTGTTTTTTGATATTAAGCTGTTTGTATTTTTGATACAAGCTGTTTGCGTATCTTGGAAATTAGTCCCTTGTTGGTCACATCATTTGCAACTGTTTTCTCCCCTTCTGTAGGTTGTCTTTTCTTTTGTTGATGGTTTCCTCAGCTGTGCAAAAGCTTTTAAGTTTAATTAGGTTTGTTCATTTTTGTTTTTATTTCCATTACTCTAGGAGCTGGTTTGAAAAAAACACTGCTGTGGCTTATGTCCAGAGTGTTCTGCCTATGTTTTCCTCTAGGAGTTTTATGGTATCTGGTCTTACATTTAGGTCTTTAAGCCATTTTTAGTTTAGCTTTGTATATGGTGTTAGTGAATGTTCTAATTTCAGTCTTTTACAGGTAGCTGTCCAGTTTTCCCAGCACCATTCGTTGGAGAGACTGTTTTTCCTCCATTGTATATTCTTGCCTCCTTTGGTGTAGATTAATTGACCATAAGTGCATGGGTTCACTTCTGGATTCCCTATTCTGTTCCACTGATCTATGTGTCTGTTTTTGTGCCAGTACCATACTGTTGTGATTTCTGTAGCTTCGTAGTATAGTCTGAAGTCAGGGAGCATTCCACCAACTCCCTTCTCCTTTTTCAAGACTGTTCTGGCTATTCAGGGTCTTTTGTGTTTCCATACAAATTTTAACATTTTTTGTTCCAGTTCTGTGAAAAATGTCATTGGTAATTTGATAGCAATTGTATTGAATCTGTATGTTGCCTTGGGTAGTATGGCCATTTTAACAATATTGATTCTTCCAACCCAAGAACATGGTATATCTTTCCATCTGCTTATGTTGTCAAAAACACAGCCATTTTTAAAGCAATGCAATCCTGGCACTCATAATTACTGTCAGAAGTAAATTAGAAAACTTCAATATTTCTCAGACAAAATAAGAACAAAGGAATCAAGGCAAATATGTTTTTAATGAAGTCAAAAGTTTATTTCCTCACTATATTCAAATCAAGCAAAATAATGATGTATTCATCTTCACTGGAATGACAACTTATCCTACAAGCCCATCTAGCTGCAAAAGCAGACTAAAAGTTGTACTCCCTTTAATTTGCTATAGTAAATTAAGTCAGGTTTGTCCACATTGACTTGTTGGGCAAAATTAAACCAACCTGTACTAATTTGTACTTCTATCTTGCTACTCTGCCGTGCTCATTTCTCTGGTCACGCTTACTTGGATGATCTAGACATTTAGAAACAAGAGCCTAAAGTCTGCTGATTTATCCCTTTCTCTGTGATACTAACCCTCCCTCGGCACTCAGCTTCAGGAAGACAGCGTGCGTTATTACATTATTTGACAATGACGAAGTAATAAACTAGGAGGGCATTACATGCACACATTTTAAAATGGGGCTTGTTGTTTGAGATTGCTCCTGCTTGTCCATTTGGATGAAAAGTGCCTGTTTATGAAATGAGCTTGAGGACTCTGACAGATTTAATGCCTAATATCAGTTTAGGGAAAGCAATGAAAGCTAACCTCAAAGGTCAGGGGAGCGTTCTGATGGAACATCAGAGATTTTGTTACAGTAAATAAATATTTATCTACTCCCTGAGATGAACAATGCACTGTGTTCTGTAAAAGATATAAATGAAACCTTTTTCTCTCTCACTGAGATTGCAGTTACTTTGTCTTTAATTATGATACCTCGTTTACAGGAATGAACTCTACCGCATGTCCAGACCTCCAGTCAGAATACTGGGTTTTCTGAAGTAGCTGCAGTTTTTAATAGCAAATGCCATAAAATAAATATTAACCATCATTCAATTTTGAAAACACACATCTCTAAACTTACATTGAGGTTATTAAGAGGCCACGGATAATTATGATGCAAAGACAGTGGAAGGTAAATCTGTTCAAAAGTCTTAAGTAGGTTTTTCTGTGTTGTAGTTTACTGATTGGATACCTACCGTTACCATGATGAAACTAATTTTCAAGAAAGATGAGCTCAGTAAGAATTCAAAAACACACAAAAGCCATTTTCCAACATATCTGAATTAAAAGGGATCCATCCCTGCCTTCTTAAGTCTTATAATGATTCTCTAATGATTCTAGGAATCTCTGCAGAAAGCTCATTTTCAGCTAACAGTATCTAATAGAAGTCACTCCCTACTCATCATTACATTCTTTATTTTCAAGGCTTTCAAGATCAGCTGCATGGGGGTAGATTATGTTACTGGATGCATCCCAGTTTCCAAGACACACATCAATTTCCCAACATTTACTGCCAAGGCCACACAGAAGAATCAAAAAAGAAACACCATGAACGGGAGCAGTTGTTCTAACCAGTCGGAGGTGACAATTACCAAGAACTGTTAATCTGTAGCCATGTGAGGAGCCTCCAGCGCCTTCATTTTCCCCCTTGCTGAGTCAGAGTGACTTCTAATTATGGTTTGGGGCAGTTTTCTCACCTGCAGTTGAACAGAAGTTTGAGGAAATGTGTGCATTTAAAAAAGCAATCATCCAGTCTGTTGGTAAACAAGACACATTTACGCATAAACTGTGCTCCAGGCAACTTGGGGTTTCATGTAAATGACTGGATTATTTTTTAACTGAAATGAAAACAATTTACTCTCATTTATGAGAGGAGGGAAGTAAAATGATTCACTTAGTTAACATCCAAGTTATACTGTATATCATTACTGTGTAAAATGAAATTCAAGCGGTTATTTTATATTGACTTAATGTTCTGTTATGATTAACCACAACTGGCAACAAGAACTTCAAGCAAAAATGACCTTTACACTTTCCTGAGAAGCTCAGTTCTGCCACTTATTAGCTATGTGTGACTTTGGACAAGTTAGTTAACCTTGGTTACCCAAACCTCAGTTTCCTTATCTTTTAAATAGAGCTAATAATAATAATACCATCTTTTGGGATTCACACACACACACAACTTAGCGCGTGTTGGCTGGTGGTTAGACATGGTCTTGATACTCACCTTGCCCCTGGGATCAACATAATTATGCTTTTCCGCAACCAAAGAATAAACCCAGGACCAAAATATGTAGTTCCAAATAATTAAGTGCCCTAATAGAAGGGGAACTACTATGCAAATAGGTATTGCTCACCTTTCCGTTTATGGCCCCCTGCTCCCCCCCTCCCATGCTCACACACTTGATGTCTATTTCTGCTTTGGAGATTTATTACCTTGTGCTAAGCATTGCCTTCTTCCTAAAAAGAGGTCCGTAACAACGCAAATGCTCCAGGCAAGCATAATTAAAACCATTATCACTTTGTCAAAATTAGTTTGTCTGGTTTTTCTTCTAGACAGCTATCCTATATACTGATCCTTGGTACCTGGGAAAGGATTAAATGGCTCTGAAAGAGGGGTAAAAGGGTACAGGATGTATTTCACAATTTTCCTGGAGTAACCTTTGTCAGTTAATCATTTATTAAGCACTAAAAACTCAAGAAAATGGCATTAGCAGTCATCTCTACGGGAGGGAACAGGTTAGTCAGGTACAAGGGTGCAGTGGGGGGGTGGGGGGGAGGCAAGACTTACTTTCTTCCAGTGTCCTCTTGTACCTTTGAATTTGCTACTGCAGGCATGTATAACTGATACAAAAATTTCATTTTTTAAAAAGGCCCAATCCTCACACTCTGTCACTTGTCCTATTTCAGCTTTTAGATCTTTGTTTACTGGACTTTGACATTTAGAAATTGACTTTTTTTTTCCCTCTAAAATGTAAGCTGGATTCATTTAAAATATGATTGGCTTCTCAAGGCTAATTTATTTGTCTTCAAAGTATTGAATGTGTGGACACATTCATATTCCTGAAGACACAGAGTTATTAGACAAGAAACACTACTTGCTGACTTTCTGTATATACAGTTTCTTCACTAAAACTTAAGCTTCCTGCAGACAGCGTTTGCATTTCATGAGTCTCTGGAGGTCCCATTATGGCCAATGCTGAGCTTTCACAGGAGGGTTACTTTCGTGAGTTGATTCTCAGTCCTTTCTTCCAAGGAAGAAAATTCATTAAATACATACACGATGTTTTGATTAAGAAACTTCTTGGGATTCTTATAAAAACAAAACAACAACAAGAGACAGAGGCAAGAAAAGGGAGAGGGAGAGAAAAACAGTGATAAGTCACTCATATTTGTCATGAAACTTTTGGGACTCTACTGATTGGAAATACTTGCAAAACATCAAATATGTCATAAAGAGGGACAACTAAGGTTGACCTAAAATCATGGACAAATCTGCTCAACAAAATTTGTTCAATAAAATTGCTGCATGAATATTGTGTCCAAGACCCAGAGGATAAAATGTTGAACAATTGCAGACATAACCTTTGCCCTCATGGTTTCCATAATAGTAGGGGGTACAGAAAGAGAAACAGGCAATTACCATATGGTATGGTAAATACCATAAACGAGTACAGAGACACTCAGAAAAGGAGAACGAATCCCATGCTTGGGCAGGTGACATCTGGTGTCACAATGGCTGGGACTAGAGCTTCAGAGTCTCGCAAATCTGAGTTCAAATCCTGCTTTCACTGGTTCCACTCTATAACCTTGGCCAATTTATTTAATCTAAGCCTCCGTTTCATCAGCTTTAAAATAGGAATAATGACAGCAATGAGCTCAAAGGATTGATGTGAGCGTTCAATGAAATGCACGTCATAACTCTGCCACAATGTCTGGCAAGTGGCAAGCACCAGTGGAGATTAGATAACAATATTAATGATAACAGTGAGCTGAGAACAGCCCGGTAAGATACAGGACAGGAAGGAGGAAGAGTATTCCAGGAAAAAAAAAAAAAAAAAAGGACTGTATACCCATAAAAGCAATAGGATGGTGAACCTGAAAAAGGAACCTGGCTTGAGCCATGGGTTGGGAGGCCCCTGTGGTGGGGTCAGAGATGCAAACGAATCTGGAAAGGCAAGCAGAGCCCAGCTCAATGGGTTTATCAAGCTTAATGGAGGCCTCACTAGAGTTTTATGCAGAGGAGGGACAGGATCAAATTTGAGTTTTAGAAAGACCAGCTTAGCTACAGTGTGGAAAATGGAATGGAGAGGGAGGAGACAGGAGGCAAGGAGATCAGCGTTAATAATTTTTGCGGGGAGGAGTAATTAGGTTTATTTGTTTATTCTTAACGGAGGCGCTGGGAATTGAACCCAGGACCTTGCAGGCTAAGTAAGCGCTCTACCACAGAGCTATACCCTTCCTCCAGCTTTAATAATTTTTAAACAATGCCTCAGCTGTTGGGGAACTTCACAGTTAGGGAGATAGGTGTCACATGAAATACATTTATATAAACAATCCCAGAGGGCCTTGAAGTAATTATTCTCAGCTCGTTGATATTAGCTAGTTAGCATTTCATTCATTCATTTCTTCACTCATTCAACAAGCATTTATTAACTCAACTAAAGCAGCAAACTGTGAGAGACCTCTAGGAGAGTTAGTTACCCTGCAGGGCCCTGCTTCCCTGAAGCACCCCATCCAACGTGACTGCCCGCATTCCTCTCTCTGGCTGGAAGGCCCCTTACTCCAGGGATCCAGATCAGGGCAATGGCAAAGGTGTTTTGGGGAGAGACCACACACACCAGCAGGAAATCCAAGCTGGGAGGCAGTGCTACAGAGCAGATTAGGATGGAACCTAAGGCAGGAGGATGACCCCCTTCACCCTGGGAAGGGGAAATGTCACTGTATGCATCAGTGTACAGTCAGCTTCTTACTGCTCAGGGAGTAAATCTTCCATGACCCAATGATACGCAAATAACAAGCAACACTCATGGAAGGCACTGTCCTCTATATTTCAGATGGGTTTATAAATTTGTTACAACTCCATGAAATCGGTATGATTATGCCCACTTTACAGGTGAGAAAACTGACGCAAGAGACACTCCACAAGGTCACAGAATTAGATGCAGTCTACTGTTCTTATCCACTACACTACATGGCCTCTGGCAGTGGGCCACCAGCCCAGTACAGGAGTGAAGCCAGTTTAAAATGTATGTCTCAAAATCTGAAGGGAGACAGATCACTGCCCACTTTAGTATCAGGAAGGCCAAAATCTGAAAGGTTTTATTATAGGAATAAAATGAAATGGATGATTAAATATACAACAGTCTCTTAACAGGAAACTGGACCAGCCTCATCGAATGAGTACCATTTTGAAAGGGTTTTTGAAATCTATTTTACTCTTTTAAGCACAAACCACAGCTCTGCCATATGGCCTAGGACACATTAGAAAGTATTCAAACAGGGTTCCATGCTTCTCAGTTTAACATAGAGTGTGTCATCTCACAGACTCAAAGATGGAGAGGTGTGGCAAAGGAGATAAAAGCGCTTCGAGAATGAGCCTGTTACTCTTTCGGTTTTCTACTAATGTAGGGTGAAAAAAAAAAGCCAATTATCTCAGAGAAGTAAATCAAATATGCTTATTCTCTCAGACCATGTAGAGTTCTATTATCCAAGTACTGAAGCATGTGTAGAATAAGCATATTTTAACTACAAGCTCTATGAGGCATTTCCAAGTGAACCGAATAAAGACAAAATGAGGTGTGGGGGGAATCCCTAACCCTCCAGGTATGAAGAAACCACCAGCTTCTTGCAACGCCACTTGATGCCAAAAGCAACAGAGTCTTGAGCCTGGGCGCTTAGCAGGCCAGATGGCATTGTAAAATCCAACCTCACTCTGTTTGTCTCTCCCCCACTAACCTACCTTGTGTTTAAAGCAGTCACAGCCATTTTCACATGCTGCAATATTTTAAAGTAGTCGCCGTCCCTTGAGAACACAAAAAGCTCTAATTGCCATGAGTTTTAAAACACAGAGAATAAAAATTGCGTAATTTGTGAAATAACCATTTCCAGTTAAACACAGACACATACACGCACCTAACACCCGACACTGAGTACAGCTTTTCAAACCTAGACACCAGAGCTCAGCAACAAACCAGCCTCCTTACATTCATTCACTTGCCAGTGGACTCTCTCCCCTCCACTGGAAAGTAACTCGGGACGCCCTAGGTCTGCGGGCACAGGCAGCCCGTTAATTGATCTGGCCCCTCCTGCTCCCAGCTCCAGGCAGGACTTGGGACTTCCGTGTCATCAGCTGGCCCCCTGGAGCCCAAGCCCAGCCTCCACCCGCCCGCCTGGAGCGGCACCCCTCCCTGCCCCCGCTCCCCGGGAAACACTCAGAGTTGCCTCGTCTTTGCTGCTTTTTAATCTTTACAAATTAAAATGCTTGTGAGATGGATTCCCCAGCCCACCCACCTGCCCAAGTCCGCACAACCACACTCAGTCGGGTCCTCTCGAAGGCATCCAAGCAGCGCCGGCACCGGGAGGCGTGAACAATGAACTTCTCACTCGCGCACACACACCCTCTCCCCCAAAGGGGAAGTTTGGAACTCGCCCGGGGACCGGTTCCGCGACTCCCCGGGCAAGTCCGGCGCGGGCGGCGGGGGAGGGCCGGGCGCGCGTCCCCGGCCGCGCCCCTCGCGTCTCCCGGCGGGCAGTTACCTCCTTCCGCCGGCTCGGCGCCCCGGGGCGGGTGATGAGGGCCGTCTCCTCGCACACCACGGCCACGTCCTCCACGAACACGCAGTCCGGGAGGCTCTCGTCGGCCGGCAGCTGCACCACCTGCAGCCCCAGCTTGCTGCCCAGCACGCCCACGTAGAGCTGGTGCTGCCGCTCGGCGCGGGCGAAATCCACCTCGTCGCCCTTGGCGCTCCTCAGCGCGTGCTGGCCGAGGGACTCGGGCAGCGCCCGCACCACGACGTGGGTGGCCCGGCCGAAGGCGGCGGGGTGGCCGAGCGCGGCCATGGCTGGGGGCGGCGGCGGGGCGGCGGCGGGGCGGGGGGGCGCGGCGGCCGGGTCCTTCGCGGGCAGCGCGCGCCGAGCCTGCGAGCGCCCGGCGGCTCCCCTTGGCAGCCGATGAATGTGGTGCAGCAGGAGCCCGGCTCGCGCCCGGAGCCCTGCCCGCGCGACTGAGCATGCCCAGAGCTCCGGGCGCCGGCCCGCGCGCAGCCCGCGCGCCCACTCGGCGCTCTCGGCTTCGCGGCGGCCGAGGCGGGAGTCGTAGCGGCGAGCATCGCACCAGAAGCGGGACTGGAGGAGGATGCCGAGGAAGTGGGGAGCGCGAGACGCCAAAAGGCGCCCTACCTTGGCCTGACGTTACCTGTGTTCCACTGCAGGTGCACGCCTCAAACCGCCCCCAGGCACACTTGGAGAGCAGGCGATGGACCGGGCAGAGCGACTGGAGTGGCTAGAAGCGGTGGTCGGGAAGCAAAGGCTGGGATTGTTCCTTCGTGCATGGATACTCTGACCTCTCCCCCTACTCTCCTGTTCCCAGGTCACCGAGCACGTGGTACCACCCCCACTCCCCCGCCTCCCTGTGTCCCAGCGGGAGAATCTGTCTTCGAGTGGAAGTACATGTTACCTTGACTTTCTCTGCAAATAACTCCTCACCCCACGTGACTCGAGACTTTTAAGAGTTTTATTTATTCCTTTCAGTAAGAAAGAGGAAGACTCCAAGAAACACATATATGGAGGGTATTCGACATACAGAAACTCACAGTATTTCGGGGACAAACTGCCCTCACGAACAAAGTGATTCTGGTGTGTTTGGCTCCAGGGCCCGCAGAAGTAGGGAGGCAAAGACCAAGTGTGCTTTCCTCAACGGCAGGTGTGCGCTCACCTGGAGCAGTTTCAGATATGTAGCATCACAACTCCTTTGTCACCGGGAAGGAGGGCTGCCAGCCTCCTCCCTCGCCTTCGCCTCACGCCTGTACAGACCCCGAGGAATTCCTGTGATATTTGCTGAACGTTTCTTTTTTCATGAGCCTCAGCAAGTTCCATTCCCTTCTGAATAGTACTGTACCAAGCTTTGATTTTTCTGCTCTCACACCCTGCGGATTAAATAATCCATAGGTTCTGCGCCTTTCGAGGGGAAGAGCCGCTTCAGGTTGTAACTCCAAAATGATCTCAGGTAATAATCTTTTCTCCCGTTCTGTAGCACATTTCTAATGTAAAGATTGATTAAATCGTAGAACAACCGATTTGAATGGGACCTGAGAAACCCTCTCATCTAACTTCCCACCCAATGCTCTGGAGTTCCAGCTGAAACATCTGTGACAGTCACCAGATTTTTACTTGAACATTTTAAACCTCACTTCCACAGTGTATTCCATTTTTGAAGAGCTGTTAAACAGTCTTCATTTTGAGCTTAAATCCCACCGGTCCCACTTCTGCCTTCCGGCATTACCTGGCATGTTAGTATTCTTTCACAAGACAGCATCCACACATCTGAAGGCAGTCGTGCTGTCTGTGCTGCCTGACACCACCCTCCCACCCACCACTGAGCCAGTCCAGGCCTTGAGCCTGAACCAAAAAGTAACTAGTGATTGCTTTCTAAGGCCCTTCAACATTCTGCTCATCTTCTTTTTGATACACATTGGTTTGCTTCTATCCCTTTTAAATGATGGTATCTGGAATAGAAACAGTGCTTCCTGTGTGCTCCAACCAGCACAGACTACAGCCGCACCCTTGTTCCAGATGGCAGTCTTCTATTAACACTGCTTAAGATTGTATTGGCTTTTTTCGGTGGTCCAGTGCCGAGGCCCAGGCCACAGCCTTCTTGCCAGAACTCTGGTACTGGGTTTTAGGAAATGCAGGTTCCTAGGAGAGATGTAACTAAGGCTCCTGAAATAGAAGTGATCCCAACTGAGCAACAGAGGAGATGTGATCTGCATTCTCTCCTGTCTCTCAAGGGTGACTTGACTTTACCCACATGACATGGCATTTCTCAGTTTCAACAGTGAGGGGGCCTTAAGTGAAGGATAGCTCTGACTGACACTGAGGAGTGGGACCAAAAGTAAAACAACAAATGCTTAAGAACTACTGGGTTCTAATTCTAAGGCAAAACTCTCAAGGGACCCATGCTGCCCTCTTGATATCAGCTTAGTGTCCAGAAACCAATGAATGGTATCCTCAGCAGGGAATCCCCACCAACACTACAGGCAAAAATTAGCCCAGGTGCTGAGCTTGCTCCAGCTAAATATGGAGTAGAGGAGGTTGTAGCTCAAGTGGCAGAGCACACGCTTAGCATGCGTGAGGTCCTGGGTTCAATCCCAGAACCTCCATTGAAAAACCAAATAAATAAATAAGCCTAATTACCTCCCCTCTAGAAAAAAAAGAAAATTAAAAAGAAAAAAAGAGACTAATTTCAGGCTAAATATGGGATTTTGTTCCCCCTTACCTAACACTGAGCTTCTGTCCCCTTCCAGTTGGACTCCATCTAGCAACCTCAATTCATGCCCGTGCCTTATTAGAACCTGAATGCTTCACCACCAAGTTTCCTGAGCCTGATTATAAACAAGGTCCAGCGTACCCACTTTGGGCTCATATCAGCCTGGCAGCCAATGAAAACCTGAAAGTTAGGTATTAGCCATATTTTCTGCACTGAAATTGGGCTGCTGGGTTTTTTTAAAGTCTAGTTTTGCAGTTATCCCTATTAAATGTTACCTGCTTCATTCCAACTGCCTCATTTTGACTCTGTCACCTTGTGCATTATTTATTACCTCTAGTTTGGTGTCATCTGAAATTTGATAAGCATGCCTTCTGTCTCCTCTAAGCAGCTGTCAAAAAGTGTTAGAATGTGTATGTTGGTGAAATGAATAATAAAGACGCCAACTCGAGTAAATTATGGTCTGCATGCCTTCTTGCTTGAGTGATGAAGGACTGTTTTTAAGAAAATGGACTTTACTGAGCCTGGTACGTAAGTAAATTCATTGTCCCCACAAATATTTATTGAAAATTCCCAAGCCACAACATCATGTTATGTACTTCAGAGACATAAAAGAAGTATTAAAACATGATCCTTGACCTTTAAGAGCTCACAGTCTCGCTAGGGAAATAAGATACCCAAAATTGGAGCTATGCTAAGGCACATGAGAGAGAGAGACAACAAAGAGCTGTAAGGAGGTAAGGGGAAAAGCTATCACTGTGGCTGGTGGGAGTGGAAGAGGGCTGCTTGAAGGTGGTTGGACTTGGTTTAGGACTTGAATAATCTTTAGGCTGTGAAGAATTGGAAGGAGAGAATGAGCATTCTAAGGACAAATATGTGAAAAAGCCATATGTGTGTTCAAGGAACAATTCATCAGCTCAATAGATCAGCTCAACTCACGTATGTATTGGTTAAGATAACTCTAGCTGCTATAACAAAATGACCCCAGCACAGAGAGTGGCACAGAGTTGATAGAGGTGTATCTCTTGTTCACTGCAAGGCTTGCACAGATGTTCCTGGCTGGGTCCTGACTCTTCTCCACGCAGCATGCGGGCATCCAGCCTTCTTCCATTTTGTGGCTCCAACACTTTGAAGTACGGCACCCGAGTTCACCACGCTCACCTTCCTCAAGCTGACAGAACATTATAGAACGTGCAGCACTGCGTGTGACAGGTTCATGGGCCGGGCCAGGAAGTGATATACATCACCTCTGCCCGCTCTCTTCTGGCTGGAACTCAGTTACACAGCCACAATAAACCAAAAAGAAGAGCTGAGAAATACAGTCTTCTGTGAGCCCAGAAAGAAGAGGAACAGGCTGGGGACACAGCCAGCTGGTTTCTGCCCGAAATCACAATGGGGAAAGTGCAAAATAAAGGTAGAAAGGTAGGCTAAGCTTTCAACACTTGAGCAGTGGAGAGACATATGCTGTGAAGACTGAATGCAGCTTCCGAAGCCAAACTCTGTGGGCGGAAGCCTGGCACTGCCATTTCCTTGTTGTATGATCTTAGCCATGTTACATAAAAGCTCTTTGCCTCCCTCTCATCCTCATCTATGAAATTGGAAATGATGAGCCCATTATCATACGGTTATTATGAAGATTAAAGTTAATAACACAAAGTATTGGAAAAGTGCCTAGAATACTACCTAGCACCTAATAGGCACTCACTAAATATTACCCATTGACAAGTTTGAACGTGATATCTTACCAAAGGCCAAACCACATACCCACATCCACTGAGTTATCAGAGTCATACAGATATCTCACTGCTCTCCAAAAGAACCCAGGGCCTTCCTAGGTTGACAGACCATATCTCACCCATAAGCATACTCATAGGTTCAATACGTGTTTTTGAACCCTTGCTACATGCCAAGTGCTGTGCTAGACACTGGGGATGTAACTGTGAATTCCGATGTGGAACTTACAGTCAAGTTGCTCCTTTTCCTCTTCCACACATTTCAAGATCTTTGTAACTAATTCCCTCTATTTGAAACACCTAGAGCTGTTTATATTCTCTGGGCTGGACACCGACTGACACAGAGGCAATTTTTCTTTTCCGTTGATAATATTGTTGGACCTGCATTTGAAGTCAATTTTAGACGGCAATGATCTCAGGATTAAAATAGACATTGCTGCCTTGCTCCTTTGTTACTCCATTTTTAGCAGATACAAGATTTTCTTTCATTGGGGATGGGTGTTTGGAGGTTGGGGATGGGTGTTTGGAGGTAGGGGATGGAGTCCTTAAAGAGAATGAGGGTTCAAGTGTCCTCCTCCACCCCAAGTACTAGAAATACTGGTTCAAGTGAGTACAGTAAGTCTGCATTCTGACACTAAGTTCTGAGTGTCTCTACATAAGAATCATTGAGTCTGACACAAAAAGATCTACTGTGGAGGGAACTGAGTGCTGCAGATTTTTGACATCCAAGCAGTGCGTGATGTTTGGTAGAATGGGCAGGTGGTGTTTTACAGACTAGGAGATGATTCCAGGGTTGTGGTTCCTAAAGTCAAGATGCATAGCATCCTAACCTTGGTTTCTTCAAATTTCACCTGGGAATTCTTACATAAACAAACATTTACCAAGCACCTGCAATGTGTATGGAGGGGAAATACATAAAAGCAGTGAATAAGGCATAGTAAGCCTGACTTTGACTCCTGGCCCTCCCGCATTCTACTTGTGTAAACTTGGTGTGCCCCAGACCCCTGCTCCACCATTTTCTGTCTTGCTCTAAGCCTCGGAGGACTGACTTTCATGGACCGTATCACCTGGGATCCCATTACTGCTGGCTTTGGCCAATGGGAGGCGCTCACAGGAAATGGGAGGGCAAGGGGAGAAGGAGGTCCTCTTACTCCTTTCCTGCTTTCTCATGGTTTCAGCAACAACCCTTCTATAACCCTAGCTTCTGCCTGGTGGTCCCTTTTTGGTGATTCCAGCTCCTGGCTGGGTTCTGATGACCCCACGTAACTACTTACATGGACATAGTAAGCCACACACATTTCAATGCTCTCCTGTAAGCACACAACATTATGAGTATTAAAAAAAAGAAAGGATGTGAAAAAAAAAAGGCAAGTCAGCATTTTCAGAAAGACCCCTTGGCCATATTTGATGCAGAATGAGGCTATACTGGGGTCCATCCACCCTCTCCAGCTTCTCAAAGTGTTTGCTGGCCTTGTGAGCGTTGATCAGCATATCTGCAGAAGGGATCGGAGGATCTGATGTAACAACTACCACATACGTGTTTGATGTAAAGACAACAGTGAAGGCAGTGAAGTGAGAATTCCTAACTTCCGTGCTCTGGAAAGAAGCGGCCAACTTACCACAGCTCAGCTTGAAACGCTTAGTGATGTTCCTCCAGTTACCTACATCCCAGCGTTGTAACGGCTTCCTGTTCTTGCTGGTCCCTGGATGCCTCGACATCCCTTATCGGTTCTCTTTACTTTGCCCACACCTCTAAGAACATTCCCCGCTTTTAAGGGAATATTATTAAACATCCTCTTCAAAGTTCTTAGCTGAGCACGCCATTTGCTTTTACCCGTTACCTTACTCGGGTGAGTCACCTGAGTTTATGCGTACAGCGGGTTGCTCTGAGGTTGACATGTGACTGTGTATACAAAGTCTTAGCAGTGCACCTGGCACTCGAAAATATTCAATTAATGATAACCACTAATGTTAGTAGCTGTTGTGCTTTTGTGCCAGACACCATGACGAACAGCAAAGTTTCCATCTGCTTCTGTGTAAAAGACCCATTTCTACCACTCAACACACCCGAGTTCTTCAAATGTGATAATACGTCAAGTGCCTACCTCGGTGACAGGGCACACTCCAAGCACTCAGCAAGCATTCTTGGCTCTTCAGAGCTCACCCCTTCCCCCACAAGTGACATTTCCCTTTTCTGAACTTCTATATCTTTTTCTATATTCCTCTTTTTATGCTGCTTCTTACTTTCAGCAGTGTAATTACTCATTGATGCCAGAGTCATCTACTTCATTACAACCACATCAGGGGCTAATGAGATAATCAAAGTATCCTGAAAAGTACAAAGTACTGCATAAAGGTATTGAGTCTGAACAAGAAGTTTGTGATGTTTTATGATAATATACAGAGGTTAATGTGGCCCTGAAATTCAACGTATTTTTTTTTTCAGTTTCTCAGAGCTTTTTGCAATATTATCTTCCCAGAAGTTTTTTTTTCATGATTATTTCATACTCAAATATATGTTTGTCGGGGAAGAAATAGATTGAGGGAAAAATCCTTTCAAATTTTAGGTAATCTAAATAATGTTATGAGAAGAGAAACATTTCTCTACAGCTGAAATATGTACAAACACACACACACCACACAGAGAAATGCATGCATTCTTTGATAAGCCCCTTTCATTTTCCTGTGAAATGAAATTGCTTCATTTCCTTATGAAGAAAAATGAAATGTTAGTGTTGCAATAACATGGAATTATCGTATTTGCTTGGTATCCACCCACAATTATTTTAACATAGTGTTAGGACAGCATTTTCCTTCCTGCTTTCCTTTTCGCATCAGTAATGCTGCTCTCTCCTGGCTTCTTTTCTCTGTCTCTCTGTCTCTCTGTCACTCTTTGTTTCTGTTTAATTGCTTTAAATGTTGGTGTTTCCCAGAAGTCTCTAGTCTTCAGTCTCTTTCCCTCAAATTAAAAATGCTCCCTCCTATGGGTGAGCTAATCCAGGCTCATGACTTCAAGCACCACCTCAATGCCAACAATGCCGCAACCTTCACTACCGGTCCTGTGCTCTCTCCTGAGCTTCACACCTGCCCAGGGGACGTCCATGTTTGGCTGTCCCACAGGAGCTCGAAAGCTGACATTCCCAGAACAGATTGCATCCTGTTCTGTCCGGATACCTCCTTGTCCCCTGCCATTTTCTTCCATCCCACAGAGAGCTGCTTATCCTTGGCTTCACTTTCCCTTTTGCCTCCACATTTAATCAGTTGTGTTTTGACACATCAGTTTCCTTAAAATGATTCAAATCCATCCATGTCCTTCCACCCACTCTGCTACCATTAAGTCCAGTATATATCATTGGGCTCCTGGATCATTGCACAGCCCTTCTATTCAGAGTGGTCTTTCCAGACTGCACATCTGACCACACCATGCTCTTGCCTAAATCCTCCAGTGGCCCCCCAGTACCCTCATAATGAAGTCCAAATGTCTTACCGTAGCCCACAAGACACACCTCCACATCCTCATTCTGGTCACTTCCCCATCTTTCCCTTCTGTGGCCCTCTGCACATCATGCTCTGTCACCTGGCACGTTCTTGACCCCATCCCTGCTTGCGTAAACTTACCCCTTCTTTAAGACTCAGTAAAGGCATCATCCTTCCAAGAAGGCCCCCCGCCCCCACTGCCCTCGTCTGAATGTGATACACCTGTACCCCTGTTTTCACTCCCATTATGCAGTGCTGGCTTACTCGCCAGTCTGAGGAGCTCTTGGCAGACACACACATCTTTTTATTGCTGAATCCTCAATTCAAGTGTTTAGAGAAGGGCCTAATTAAGTCAATGGATGGCATTTGCCTCTCCCTACTCTCCTCAGCCCACTTTCTTAAGAATGGTTTCTATTCTTACAAAATAAGATTATAAACGCCAGGACCCCTTTCAGCTCCAGGATCAATGATTCTATTGCTCCAAATACCTGTTAACAGCTGCAGGGTGGTAGAGAGCTCATGGTCCGGGTTTGAATTCTGGCTCTGTCACAGCTCTGTGATCTTGCAATATTTGCTTAACATTTCTGAGCCTCAGATCCTCATATATAAAACAGGAATAGTAATACCAATCTTAGGTAGGTATGAAGAGGATTAGGTAAAATGAACTTAAACAATGTTCTCCTCAGTCTTCCCACTGGTTAAGAGAGTTGGTATTCAAATAGCCTTTTGTTAAACAAATCCTGGCTCCATCACTTACTCCTGTACAATCCTGGTCCATCAGGTTTATGCACAGAGCTTTGATTTTTTTCATTTATAAAATGACAACAACACCTACATTATGGTGTTTTAAAGCTCATTGAGATGATCCATGTAAAACTTTGCAGCATGTGGACAGAGTAAGCACTCAACCGATGTTATTGGGTTCTGTGATGATGATGGTGAAGAAGACAAACAAGGAGGAGGAGGAGGGGAGGAAGAAGAAATATGCAAAGCCAGACAGTAATGGCATTCAGTGGAACTCACTCCTTTTTCTCTTTCCCATTCCATTCATGGTTGGCTAACACTCCATTTATCCAACTCTAAGGTCAAATCCCAGTACAACAAAGTTGTTGCCCAACTTCCCCCAATGAATGGGAATCTTCTTGTATTGAATAATATCAAAAACTTACTACATTTTAAATAACTTAGCTTATTTCTATTCCACATACATGATGATGTGCAGACACAACTCTTAGAAATAAAGGTCATGTAAAAAATGGTGTCAGATTATTTCCTCACACTTTTTTCTTGCCAGCACCATTATAAAATCATAGTAGGGGGTCCTATGCATGGGGACCTGCATGATGCAGAAATGGGGAGTTTGCAAGCTTCTAGTGGTTTTATAGAGAGAGTCTCGCCATCCCCATGACCTAAACTCTTACCCCTGGGGTGGCTGGTCCACATTTCCTTATTTCACTGTTTACTTATTTTCTCCACTGAATCATCATGAATTTACTTTTCTCACTCTTCATTCCAGTTATCTATTGCCCCATCACAGATTACCCCCTAACTCAGTGGCTTTAAACACTCTTTTTATTTCACCCATGACTTGTGGCTCAGGAATCTGGGAAGGGCCCGTCTAGGTGGTTCATTTCTGATCCTCGTGGAATTGGTTGGGGCAGCTGGACCTGGAGGACCCACTTCCAAGACGCCTTCCTCACTCACATCTCCGGTGCCTCTGTGTTCCTTGGCCTCTCTCTCCACAGGAATCTCTTCCTCCAGGAACTCCCCATTTGGCTTGGGTTCCTCACCGCCTGATGGTCTCAAACAGTCTCACCTCTTAATTAGTGGTTGGCTTCCTAGAGGCAAGCAGTGGATGCTACCAGGCCATTTAAGGGCTACACACGGAACTCATATGGCATCATTTCTGCCATCCTGTAATGATCAAAGCAGTCACAGGCCTGTCTAGATTCATAGAGAGAGGAAATAAACATCACTTCTCAATGGAAGGAATGCCCATCATTAATCAGCCACATTCCTGTTCTCCACGTTCTGTTATTATTCCACTGCAGTATTTATATAACATTTTCAGAGAATTGCCTTCCATTCCCTAAAGTTTCTGACTTTTCCTGAATTAAAATCAGGATCCACACATGCAGATTTGTTTACACAATTAGCTCTGTTCAGTGACCAGCACTGGGCAATAGTACTACCTATCAGGGAAGACGGCTATTAACCAATCATATAGTTAAATACTTACAATCTAAGTTCTAGAAAGGAAAAGGATTGGGTCTCCCTGGCAGGTATAGTAACAGAAATCCCATCTGTCTGGGAGATCAAGGGTGGCTTTCCTGGGAAGGTGACTTTTGAGCTGAGACTTGAAGGATAGGTGAGTATTAACTAAGATTGGAGAGAACATTCCAAACCAAGGGTGCCCTACAGATCTAACGATGTCTTCCCTGAGAGTCTTCCAGACTCAGAGAAGTCAGCATAGAAATCACCCCAAGAAAACACTATCTGGTTGGGGGGCGGTGTAGAGCTCAGCGGTAGAGCGTGTGCTTAGCATGCACGAGGGGCTGGGTTCAGTCCACTTAGAAAAGAAAATACAACACATCTTGGTGATATTACAGACAAGAGTGTAGTTTAAACGTAAATCAAGAGTAAATTATCCCAAGATTATCTAATTCTTTAGAAACTATATATGATCCACATCACTATTTCCATTAGTCTTATATGTACATGAATAATTTTGTGTGTGTGTGTGTGTATATATATATATATATATATGTACATATATGTATATTTCAACTTTGATGTGAAAGCTAGAGGAAAATGGTAATTTGTGTTCATACAGGTCAAATATGTAACTACTTATTAAATTTTGCAGAGAATTTATATAAACATCTCAGCAAATCAGTATATGTATCAATATAACACGCTGTATAGATTATCTATAAATTGCTGATCTGGGATATTTTATGCTTTTATATCCTTGTACATAAGCTTTGATTCTCTGTTCAGTTCTTAAGTTATTTTTAATGTATTTATTATATTTGAAAACATTGACTTTTATTATATTTGAAAAAATATGCCATCTGCCAACTCAAAAATGGAAAAAAATGAAAAAGGCCTTTAAAGAAAGACTTTTTCAAAAATATAGAAAGAAAAAAAGCGAGAAGATTGCCTTGGAAAGTAATTATTTTCTTGTGGGGAATGCTATGATAGATACATTGTTTTAGGAGGAAAAGGGACAGGAATATTATATAGAAAACTCAGAATCACAGTTTTCTGGAAAACCCATGGGTTCCCACAAAAGCCCATTGGATGCAAGTTTAAGAGAAAAGAGGTTTCAAATCAATTTGCTTTTTGCCAAGAACCCTTTGTGACTTCCTAATTAATTTTAGGGATTACCCTTTCATTGTGTTCCTCCTTTCATGACTTAGTTAATGTTTCCTGAGCTCTACAGTGTTGTCTGTCTCATTGCAATGTCGTTCTGAATCTCATTGGAAACGGTCAGTGACTGGTAAGGTGCGGATCAGGAGAAGAGGCTGGGCTTGTCAGGAAAGGCTGACGAATGTCAGTGGGTGAACAACGAGTTAACATTTTGGGGACCAGTCTCAGGACTTTTTAACAGTCTATAATATCACATTCTATATAATTTTATATTACTTTATAATATTTATTCTAAGAAATATGGTGAAAATAATACACCTTTAAAAAGGAATTATATTTTCATTGCCTTTTGAAAGTTTAAACGTAATTGTTATTTTACTTTTATTTGTGCTTGGTTTTTTTTAAAGATTCATGGTTTGTTATAGCCAAAGATGTAGGAACTGAAAAGCTGCAAGTAGTTAAAAACCTGAGATTATTTTTCCTTCCTCTTGTTTTTCTTTTATAAAAACACCAGAAGGAAATCAAATGCTTAATTAAATCAAACGAATTAGCTGAACACTAATATTACCATGACCAGTGTTTGCACCACTAATTGCTGATTGAGTATTACGACAATGTTCTCTCAGTCTGAAAGGAGAATAGTTTTGGCCACAAATCAAAACAGGCAGTGTTAGTTCTACATGGTTTGGGAACGGCCATGCTGGGGGGAGAGCCCGTGTGAGTATCATCAAAACACGAGACTATTGAATATCACTAGTTCAGTTTGCTGGGCTTTGTTTTAATCCCTTTAGGGTGAAAAGGGTGCGTGCGGCTCCCGTCTGCTTGTCCCTGCTTGGGGGGAGTCTCTTGGGCTGGGCTAATCACATTTCCTGGAGGAGTTCACATAGATCTGATCTGGGAATGTCCAGAAGTGACTATATCCACCTTAACACATACTGGCATCTAAGAAGATAATATTTCCTTGTCACATTGTTCTAAAGCAGACATTCAATTAAATTCAGAGAGCACATGTCTGCTCTCACAGGAACAACTGCAAACAATTAAAAGAGAAAACAGAACACACAGCAGAACAGCTACTTCTTCGGAGGAGTGGGAGTATGAAGCCAACGCGGAGAGAGCAACAATTCTATCTGTGGGTCAAAGGGTGGCAGAGTCTCAGTTCAACTTAGAAGTTCTTCCAAGACTCCCTCTCTCGGCCCCTCACCTCCCCAGGCGCTCCCAGTCCTGTGTGGCCCTCTCTCAGCTGCTCCCTTCCAAAACCAAGATGTACTCACGCTGGAGTTCATGCTTTCAGATTCTCCCTAAGCATCTCATTAAACCTGATAAACTGGTTTGTGCTAGGATTTTAGTCGATGAAAATAACTTTAATCAATTCAGTATCTTTTTGTTGAGTGACTAAGTGTGCTAGGCACTGTGGCTGATCATCTGCTTAAGAAACAGGTTCTGTATTCACTTAAAACATTGGGAACCACTAGGGAGCAGTTAAATAAATCATGTTACATCCATACCTGTGGGATCCTCTGTAGCCACTAAAAATAATGCTTTTGAAAATACTGCTTCCATCCATAATGGATGTTAACTAAACTTACTGTGGGAATCTTTTGACAATACATACATACGTCAAGTCATTATGCTGTACACTTTAAACTTACAGTGTAATATGTCAATTATATCAGTAAAATTGGGAAAAAAAGAACATAATGCTTTCATACGATCCCAGTTTTATTTTTAAAATGTGCATAGGCAAAAAAAGACAATGAAATATAAAAATAACTTTAAAAGAGTAAATATAGAGAGTAGTTATCTTTATATGTGATTGTTATTTTCTTCAAACTTTTATGTACTTTCCAATTTTCTTCAAAGAGCATATACTTGTGTTATAATCAGAAAATAAACAATAAACATTTTTAAGACCATTTCTCTCTGCAAGAGTTGTCAGTCTTGTCCAGATGATACTAGATTAAAATCTAACTATTATGTGTATTATGTTATGGTAGGTGTTATAATTTTGACCAAGGTATTATGAAAACAACCAAGTACCCAGATAGGTGATGAGGTATTTAATACGCTGCTGCCTCCAGTAATTTTGTAAAATTCTTCAGAATTGTAGGAAACACACAGTTCACAATTCCTTATCCAAAAATCTTTGGTGCCTGATGTGTTTCAAAACCTAGACTAGTTTGGATTTTAGAACGGTGATATGATGAGTACATACGTTTACAAACACCCCCAGTGGGCCTGGGGCAGCATCCTATAATCCAACACATCAATATTCCCATTTAGTGAGATGGGAATCCCATTAGATGAGATCCCATTAGAATAAGGACGACAGTATTTCTCATCAGTTTAGGTCACCAAACTTATCACTAGCAAGTCTTGCTTTTCAGAGCCCTTCGGATTTCTGAATTGCAGATAAAGGACCGTGGGCCTGGCTGAGAAACGTGGGGACTCAGCCTCACAGCCTGTGCAAGGTGTCATTTGCTATCTGTTTCTCAGCTCCCGGCTCATTTGCTCTGACCATAGGAGTCCTAAACCTGACGTCTATTTACGTGGGAGTGTGTGATTGTGTTTGATCTTAGATATACACCCCAGGGATGAAGAATCTCCAGTTCTGTGCCTTGAAGACACACGTGCTTTCAGGGTCTGGGATTGTTTTAAAGAAGAAAGAAATGCTGTAAAAAACACACTTTACAAACATTTAAAAGCATCAAGAAATAGGTCTTCTAAGTAGAAGTAATATTAACAGAGCTGGCAACAATGCATTTCTCAGAACTTTTTAAAGGTTGTCTCTAAGCCAAACATTTCCTAATCTCTCTTGGAAGAACACAGGCAGCTAAGTGACCAAAAGGCTGTGGTTTTAGACCTTAACTCTAAAACTGCTGAATTTATTGATAACATAGATAGTTCAGGGGAAATTTAATTGTTTGTTTGTTTATTATACAGAGACATACATATAAAATGTGGGGTTTTGTTTTCAACTTCTGTGGTATAATGTGTGTAACGTTTGAGCTAATACTGCACGCCACTGAGGACAAGTAGCAATTTCCATGAAGTGACAGATAAGCGGTTTTAGGGGGAAAAAGTGCCAAGGATGATTCATTTGAATTCAACCTTGACAGTTTTCCTACTGACGAGGCTGACAGAAGAGAGGATAGAACAAAGGTTAAATTCTTCACTTCTAGGAAACTGCTTTGTCTTTGGGGCTTGCTCTTCCAAGCTCTGCTAGTAGACCAAGATGAGCCATTTAATTTTCTCCTACGGATACAAGATCTTCATACAGAGCTTTTGGCAGAAAAAGGAATTTCTCCATGGTTCTACAAAGCATGCATTCAATGAATGTTGATTTATTAATGCAAGTTGACCATCAAGACCTAAATTCCACAATAATCCCTCAAAAGAGTGATTTACCAACCATTACCACCTTCTCTTTGAGCAACCTGATTACCAGAACTACCAGTATTTAGAAAATTGATTGGTCTGACCTCCTGTATGCCTTTTCAGCCTCTGGCTGGAGTTGTAAAAGCAGAATCATGGCCCCAAGGCCAAAGCAGCTGAGCAACGTTAGAGACACGTGCACTCTATGAGTCGTTGGGAGTTGGCTATTTTGAACATTTTCATCACTGCTTTCACATAATACTAAGTTCTCCTCAGCAACTGATACAGGCTACTGTGTGCTGTGAATAGCATCAATGAGTTTTTTTTTTCCACATTAAATTCAGTTATCAGCCTACTGTAGATTCCTTTCTTAATCATCATCACATTAAAAAATTGTTAGCTGTTTAGTGCTATGTAGGTGCCATAAAAAATAAATTAAGGACAGTTGGGTCTTTTCTTTTAGGACCTTACAATTTTGAACAGATGATGACAACAAAGAGAAACATAAGATCTACAATAAGAAATTGCATGAACTAAATAGATAAAACATCGAACTGTGAACAAACAAGACAGTCAGCCTAGGTAGACTCTTAGTTGATGAATGAAGAGGCAATTATAGAAGCAACCCACAGAGAAGTGGCTTTTTAAAGCGCCTAGTTATTTAATTAAGACACTCTTTCCTAGAGGAAGGCAAATCCAGAGATTTTGCAGATTTGGTGACTGCAAAACAACTAAAATTCCAGGGTGGGAGAAATATTCCAGAACTTCTTCTTCTTTTTTTTTTTTAATCTCCAAAACTTGCAAAAATGGCATCAGAACTCCAGTCCAGCAAATTCTGTTAGATTTAAGTTTTGCCTTCAGCTTAGACTAAGAGCAAACATGCTATTTCCATTGAGAAAAGTGTCAGGTTATGCTCAAACGTGTATTGAACTCAGGCTTGTGAAAGTGCTCATTACTATAAAAAATGTTTTGTTTTGTTTTGTTTTAGTTGGACACAAATAATATTTTAAATGAAAAAATAACCACAATCTCCAAAACAAAAAAATTATTACATGTATTATTGTGGCATTATTTTACATTTTTGCAAAACAGAGGATAGTTGAATTCTCCTATCTCCTCCTGCATTCACGCTATTACAAACTTTGTTTTTTTAAAGTAACAATGTTATATATTTAAGGAGTACAACGTGATGGTTTGTATATATATGCTTAGTGAAATAATGACTACCGTCAAGCTAATTAACGTATCTATTTCCTAACACATTTAGCAATGTGTGTATGTGTGTGTGTGGTGAAGCCACCTGAAGTCTATTCTCTTGGCAAATTTTGAGTATACAATATAGTGTTATTAACTATAGTCATTAGGCTGTAATTAGATCTCAAGATACTATAGAAAATGAATACTAACATATTAAATATACCAGTGGACACATTTCAACAGCACCAGTAAGACAATTAAAGTCAATGAATTCTGAAAACAAACTATTATGAGGCCATATTTATATAAGTACATCTTAATAGGGGAAGCTCAAGCATTTATTTTGTCTACTTTGTTTAGGGTAAACTGAATTAACAAAAGATAATGGGCCTAATTCTAAAATCTGTCTCACTCCTCATAGCTTATTGACACAGTTGAAAGCCTCCAAAATCAGCCCCTTTAGTTTGGAAAGCCATGTCCTTCAGCTAGAAAACATTAATTACTTGTTTTCTGCAAATTTCACATTTTAAAAGAACATCTTTGAGAAAGACACAGGAGAAAGATATCTCACTACAAAGTGGCACGATTACCCTGCTCTCTGGCAAGCAAATGCGGATCTGAGGTTCTAGCCAAAGGCTCACTTCCACAGTGTGACTTCTATAGATATGCAACTTACTTTACCACAAAGCATAAGAAATGTGGTTTTCTGGAGATAAGGATGAAAATCCACTGGATTGAGAGCTGTCATCTACGCTTTGAAATGTTAGGAATAAAATGCTCTTCAACAGAGGAGATCCTCATAGAGATGACTTAGTTGGGGATGCCCAGCAGTTTTCAAACCACACACCAAAGATATCTACAAAATTGAAAGCCATCCAAAAAATCAAAAGGCTCACGGAGAATTATCCTGACAGAATTCAGCTCTGACAAATCAGTGAGGGGCTGAATAACACACTGACAACACAGAGTTAGAATCCTCCTGTGAAGCATTTCCCCTAAGCACTGGATAAGATTTTATTAGAGAGTAGTATGATATTTTTGTCTTTAACATTTCAGCCAGACTGTATATTTATTCATTCAACCATCAAGTGCCTACTGGATATCAGCATTGGGAATGCAAAAGGAATAAGCTATTTCAAAAAGACACCTGCACCCCAATGTTCATGGCAGCACTACTTACAATAGCCAAGTCATGGAAACAGCCTAAATGTCCATTGACAGATGATTGGATAAAGAAGACATGATATATTTATACAATGGAATACTATTCAGCCATAAAAATGACAACATAACACCATTTGCAGCAACATGGATGTCCCTGGAGAATGTCATTCTAAGTGAAGTAAGCCAGAAAGAGAAAGAAAAATACCATATGAGATCACTCATATGTAGAATCTTAAAAAAAAAAAAAAAGAACATAAATACAAAACAGAAACAGACTCATAGACATAGAATACAAACTTGTAGTTGCCAAGGGGTTGGAGGGTGGGAAGGGATAAACTAGGAGTTCAAAATCTGTAAATACTGACAGGCATATGTAGAATAGATAAACAAGATTATACTGCATAGCACAGGGAAATACATACAAGATCTTATGATGGCTCACCACCAAAAAGAATGAGACAATGAATATGTATATGTTCATGTATAACTGAAAAACTGTGTTCTACACTGGAAATTGATGCAACATTGTAAAATGACTATAACTCAATTAAAAAAAAAGTATATATATAAAAAATAGGAATAGGCTATGGCCCCTGAAACCCCTTGAATCTGATGGGAAGGAACACATAGAAAATCTCGATGGGGTTCAATAAATATAGGATGATGTCAGGGAAAACACTCATTTCTGTTTAGGGGGGCTTCATCAAAAGGAACAAATAGGAGGGTGGTCCAGGCAATAGAAATGACATTTACAAAGGCTTGGAGACAGGAAAATAAACAAAACACTCTAGGGTCCTGGCAAAGCAGCTTAAATTGAATAGATGGGGGTAGAAAGACAGGTGAAGGCTACATGACCAATGGAGAAGAAATCTTTGACAGACGTTAAATAGAAATGAAACGATCAGAATTACATTTAAGGACAACTCGTTGGGGTAATATGATATAATGTCTCTAGGACAACTGGATGCTTAATTGGCTAAAGAAAGTTGCAAGAAAAGTTCCATCTTTGTCCACGGAAGAGACATTGAGCTCTTTCAAATGAATGGCTAGATCCATTTCTCTGCAGCTGCATTCTTGAATATAGGACCATCAACTGAGGGAAGCTGAAGGAGAGGTACTACGCTCAGAGACCATCCGGGCATCGATGAGAGAGTGCTTGAGAATCTGGGGCCATCATCCTTCAATCAAATGCATGTCACATGGGGCACTTCCAGCTCTGCTGGCAGTAACCAATGCAGATCCAAGAAAGGGGCAGTAGACAATAAGAACTGTCTACATTGCCATGGGGATTATTAAGGAACTGACTGAGAAAGCAGTTTAATACAATTAATAGTTCATATTCCTTCATCTTCTTCAAATTGTGCCTGCATCAAATGTCACCTTCTGCTATAATTATTCTGCTAACCAGCAATCTTCTTTCTACATAACCAGTATTTTTCTTATTTCAATATAATCTTGTTTTTCCAAATAAAATGTTTTTGTTATCATTTTAAAAATAAATTTTACTAATTTAGTTTCTTGAAGTAATAGCACATTCACATAGTTCAAGCATCAAAAGTATAAAAAGATGTTTAGCGATGTCCCCTTTCCAGCCTGGTCTTCTATCTGCCAAGTTCCTATCTCCCCAAAACAAGTAACCAACATTATTAGTTTTTCCTTTACTTCAAAGGACTTATCTACTCATATAGATTATTTTCTCTTCTTTTTTTTTTTTAAACTTCAATAGTGCACGGTTTTGGCATTCTCTTACCACCCCTCCTTTAAAAATAAATCTTGGAAATTGTATTAGTCAGCTCAGGCTCTCATAACAAAATCCTTACACTGAGTGGCTTAAATAACAGAAATTTATTTTCTCACATTTCTGGATACTGGAAATCCTGCATCAGGGCTCCAGGACGATCAGGTTCTGGGAAGGGCTCTTTTCCTGACTTGCAGACAGCCGTCTTCTCATTGCGTCCTCACGTGGCGGAGAGAGGCAGCAAGCTCTCCAGTTTCTCCTCTTATAAGGGTAATAATCTCACTGTGAGGGCCCCACCTGCATGATCTCAGATAACCCTAATTACCTCCCAAAGACTCTGCTTCCCAACCACACGGCAGCGAGGGTGGGGGTTAGGGTTTCAACATATGGACTCTGGGGAGACACAAACAATTCAGTCCACACAGAGATCAGTCCACGTAACATGCAAGGGGCTTCCCTCTTCTTTTTCACAGCTACTCAGTGCACTGCTGTTACATCCCATGTCTTTAAGGGTGAAACTGGGAAGACTGAAGTTGTCTTTAATCATTCTTTGTTAATAGGACCAGCAGAAATAAAGTTAGAGGTTGGAAGGTGATGTTTCTGATGAGGGTCCGCATAAACTGGAATTATATTCGATGATTGCTAGAAAAGCATCAAAACTCAAGCAGTATGTTTAAAGTGCATTCATTAGCTCATCGTTAGAGCCTCAAAACCTCAGCTTTCTAAATCAAGTATCTTTGAAATGTTGTCCTATATGAAGATACTGACTTATTTGAAGATGCAAATTATGTTGGTAAGACACATGGCTGTGAAATGTATTTCTGTCATGTCACTGCTGACAAACAATAGTCAGCTTACACCCGTTACTTATTAGACATATTATGCAGGCCATTCTCAACACATCAGTGTCCACTGGGGTTATAAGAAGAGTGCTTGTGTAGAAGATTTAGTGATCTCTGTGGTTAAAGTTCAAAGGGTTAGTCACCTCAGAAACAGAAAAAGATGAGGAAGAAAGGAAAAAGTAGAGCCACAAAATACTTCTGGACAACCTCACTGAAAGCAAAATAATAGACTGTGTGCTGCTCCAGCAGCTGGAACCATACTGCCTGAAGGAGGAGAAGGCAGAGAGGAGAGACACAGTGAAGGCAGGTGAATAGGAAAATGTATCCTTAAAATATGGCTTAAATTGGAGTCAGGTCTAGGGGAGGGAGGGGAATCAAGATGGAACCAAGGCCTCAAGCCTAAGTGACTGGATAGAGATGTTGGCTGAGATGGGGCAGAAGATATTTCAGATGGGATAAGAGTTGATTTGAGCACACATTGTGTCTGGGTGCTACTGATTGATATATGTAGGTTAAAGTTTTCAGCAGGCATTTAACAAAGAAGTTGATGTGAAGAGAGAGATCTGGGAATTCTTTCAAGAAGTATTTATGAGAATGAGAGAGAGGGGGGCAGGAGGAGACAGAGCAAGGACAGAATGATGGGGACCATCACTTAGTGATCATCATTTAAGATGATCATTAAAATATGAGTGGTCAGAGAGAGAGAAGGTGAACCAAAGTAGTGAGTGAGGTTATAGAAACCAAAAGAGGAAAGCATGGTCGACTGCGTCACAAGCTAGAAGAAAGACAAGCAACGATATGGACCCCAGATCATTGAGTTAGGAGAATGAAGTCAGATTTTAAGATATTAAGTAATGAGTTGAGTAGCAAGAAAGCAAAATCAAGAAATATTTATATTGACTTTTTTTTAGAAAATTGTGGAGTGAAGGAGAAAGATCGGAAAGCAATGATATTCCATCATGGCTATATTCCACTTTAGAGCAACCGTGTGCTTCCTCATATATTATCCCTTTTGATGGTATCTCAAGGAGATAGTATTGTAGGTAGGTAAGTGAGGAGACATGCATCAGAGAGCAATAACTGGAGCTACAAATAGAAGATGAAGTAATGGATGGAGTTAGTTTTCTAAAGAGGTGAAAGAGGGAAGAATTTAGTGCTGGAAAAGGTTAGGGATATCTCTGGTTTTCAGACAGAAAGAAGAAAAAGTGAGTCAGTGAAAAGACAAGAGCATTTGGAGGTAAAAATAGTTTAGAAAGATTCATGATTGAAGATCTGAAAGTAATCAAGGTAACCTTGAATTGAGAGCCTAACTGATAGGAGAAATGTGATACAAGTGCAGAAGTGATGATGCTGGCATAAAAAGTCAAAACACTGACTCTTTACGCGTCACAAGCTCTCCAGATCTCTAATACAATACAACAGTCCTCCCACTAATGTAATAGTGAGTGGACACTGAAGCACTGGGGCCAAGAGCAAACAGCTCAATGTCTGCAATAACCCTGGCAAAGACTTCAGGAGACGTTCATCCACTATTGAATTCAATTTATGTCTGTTTTGAGGTCCCATCCTCAGCCCACTCTACAGGAAGCAAAAATGTTAAGCAAAGTGTTAGAATAATGTATTCCCACAGGACAAAGCACCCTGAAGGTTTTCAAACAACAGTGATGTTCATCTGTGGTGCAGCCCTCAGTCACCCTCTTTAGAGGGTCTACTTTTTCTAAGATAGTACCCAAGTGTTTGTAACTTTCTCTATTAAAATGTCTGCATACTAAGAAATAAATTTAAGTTGGTACTCTGTGAGCTAACACACTGGGAGACAAAAGTATAATAGTTTTCATTTCTTGGCTGAAAAGTCCACATGACATGTCCAATCAGACTTTGTGGAATCTTAGCCAGCTATCCTGAGGTTCTAGTGTTTTGGCTTTTTAAACCAACTTTAACAAAAACACATTAATTATTCTATTACCTCTCATAGAGGATAAAGGTTACTATCTTTGTGTGCCCAATGCATCTCTTTAATGGGAAAAAATTCTAATGAAAAGCATGGATGTGTGCTCTCAATTGGACCAATCATATTACCCCATCTTCCTGGCTGTGATTGGTTTGGGGGAGAATATGTGACCTAAGTTGGTCCAATGCAACTCATGCTTGGGATTGTTTTCAGGCTGGAGTCAGAGAGGAAGAACTCTTCATCTTTGCTGGTTGAAGAGCTGTTTGGATGAGATGAAGAGACCAAGGTTGCTCAGAGCCATGTTCCCCATGGCGTGGAGAAAGCCATCTGCAAAGAGCACCAGACACACTAGTTAGAAATAGTGTGAGCCCTGAAAATGCTCCTGCCACAGGTCCTGCACATCCCCAGGACCAGCTCCCTACATCCTGTGTTGGGTTATACCAGCCAACGAGTTCTCCTTTTTGCATGGGCAAGTTAGGGTTCAGTCATCTGCAAACCAAAGTGGCCCAACCAGGGCACAGAATACCTTACACTCACAAGGTGTGCAAATACATATTGATTATCTGGTTGCTTTGATGTAGTGCTTTTTCTGTACCTTTTTTTGTGACCTACAATTTCACTCTCAACAAAGCTTAAGCAAATGTAAGGCGGCAATTTTCCAGTAATAGATGAGTGCCCTAGCCCCTCAGCATTGGCCAGTATTTAAGATGTCTGTGTTCAATTTCTTAACTTGTAAACTATGGCCAACAGCAACAGCAGCTACTTGTTTAGCATCTACTGCATTCCAGGTACTGGCCTAAGGCTGAGTATATACTGTTCTATTTCCTACAGCAATTTTGTAACATGTGCATAATGATTCCCATTTTATAGATGAGAAAGCTGAGGTGCAACGAGTTTAAACAAACTGACCGAGGTCACATAGCTTGAGTGACAGAATTCGGATTCATACCCAGGTTTGTCTGAGCCTGTACTCTTTCCAATGTCCTGTGATGCCCTTCTTATTCAAAAAGCTTATGTGTATGATAAAATAATGCAGGTAAAATTGATTTAAAAATAGAAAATAGTAAAAAGAAATCAACTGACAACAAAAAATGTGAAAGGAAGACCAAATATTAGCAAGGAAGATTTAGGTTAAAGAGAACATTCTGACTACCCCAATTACAGCATTTAGAAACAGTAATTGGAAAAATGAGTGCTGAATCTCATACAAATGAGAAATTTTATGAAGACAGAAAGTGCAGCCAAGATTCTGTTCCATGTCTGAAGCCTCAGTAAAACTCACAAGGACATATGTAAGCAAGTTTTGCGAGGGAGAACCAAACCTCATTTTTCATTTTCTCCCTTGAACCATCAGAACCTTGAACCTGGCATTTCCTTTGTGGTCTTGTTGATGAAATGTACTTATAAGATATGAACATTTTGACTTACATATCTGGATGCTAATATCAGTAGTGTTTGAAAGGAGTAAACATATAGTCGGACTGTCCATGTACCATTCAAATATATGCAAACCCTATTTTTGCATAAGTTTAACTAAAAGAAGGAAAGACCAGGTCTATGTATTGAATGACACTTTGTAATAAAACTCTCATGTCTTCAGACTATAATTACTATTTCAAACAGATTCAAGGAAACCATATTATGAACTATCCGCTTTATGCCCATTTTATTCATTAGACTGTGAGTGCTTTGGGCGTAGAAATTGTGTCTTACTCATTTTTTTCTCTCTAGAATCTAGCACAGGTGAAATATGGCATAGGTTATGTTATCACTTGCATGGGTCCTGCGAACTTTAACTTTCATGGACCTCTTCCTCCATAAAAAATATTAAAAATTACATATTATCATGTTGCTATAAAGATGAATATACTAGTATTACATAATTCAATAACATTTTCTTTGTCCTAAAGTTTTATTTTTTTCTATTGATTTGGAAAGAAATTAAAACATTTGCCCAGGTCCCTAGAAGTATTGCGGGCTCCAGGTGCTATGCCAACCTTGCCTGTGAACAATCAGTCCTGACATGTGCTAAGCACAGTTTTGCTGAATGAGTTAAATGATCTTAAATTGACATATATCTGATGGAACTGATTCTTAGAGCTTCTATTCTGGAGTAACTTTCAGCTTAAAATAGTTTTCCAAAGCAACTAATTAATGAAATCACCACCAAGTGCTAATATTCATTTAATCTGAAGCCAACTACTGAAATGTACCGCTGTAAAAAAAAATTAAAACCCAAGAGCAGTGTGGAAGAAATCTGTCAAAGTGGCAAAATAAATATTTTAAAATAATATCAGAGGTTGCTGTAATTTTGAACAAATAACAGCTCATCTCTTAAATAGTGAAAATCAAATATTTTCTTTTTTTAAATTCTGACATTCCAAGAGAGTGAGTTCAAAAGTTTGATACTCAAAAAAATGTGGATTTATACTTGGAGCCACATAGTTATTGACTATAATTCAGTTAAACATGTGCCCAGAATGCTGGCCTTGCTGCCGCTCACAACATTGTTTTTGGAACTCAGCACTTCTTCACTGTTGTTTCCACAGACATCTTTTTTTAATAGAAAATTGATTGATGAAATCTTAGGCAGGAATAAATGCTAATGCATATAATAAATTAAAATGCTGTCATTTTATAAGAAAGGTTTATTGGCTAACTGTGCTATTTCTTCTAGTAATTCAAAGTCTAGTGTTTAATTTACAGAACAAAATGTGGAAATCAGTTATTCAGGCAGAGTATGGTAAAACTGACTTTCACAATTATGTTTTGGGAGGCAACCAGAATGACTTACCCACTGACTTAAAATGTAGAGTCATACCTGAGCGGTTTATTCCCCACTTCAAAACTGTATTGAACGATGTTCAAACTATGAGAAAGCATTTATGCAGTGCCCAGAGAGCATTGTGTGCAAATTAATATCTGGAGAATAATTCAGATTCACCGTTCCAAAAAGGGTATCATACATATAGAGTCATGCTAGTATTTATGGGATGGACATTTACCGGAACAGCTGTTAAAGGCTACATAATAAAAGTGCATTAAAGCTGCCTAAATTAATTAACCATTGATACTGAAATGCATTCAGCTAATGAATTCTGCCTCCCCAGAAAGTGCCCTCTTTCAACAATATAAAAAAAAAGCAAAAAACATCTTTTTCCTTCTCTTTTCCATAACATCTAGCCACCCCTGGGCCAGCAGGAAGGAGGGGTCGTCTAGTGATCAGACATTCTTGCTTCTCGCCTCCAAGGGCAAATGGGCTGCGTCAACAGCTGTCACATCCTGCTGCCCTGCGTAACAGGAAACCAGCCTCGAGTCTCATACTTACCTCCTGAATTGCATTACCTAACCGGCAGTCTTGCCAGATCCTTTAAATGCCTGTTGTATGTGAAGGCGGTAAAGGCTTCGAGGGGCTGGTGAACAGGGAGGGCATCCGGGTTTGGGAGGGGGCACTGCCTGGCTCAGCTCTCTGCCATCTGGAGATGAAACAGGCACAGAGGAGGAGAAGGAGGACACACAAGGTCACGCGGCCACCTCATGCCAGCAGGCAGCATCACATCCCTGTGCGTGGTTGAAACAATAAGCGGTCTTGCAATGAGGCTGCGAGTTTTGCAAAGGCACATAGTGGGGAGCTTCAGAGATCTAGGTTGTGGACTCAATCACAGTTATTCAGTTTGCCTTTCAGTCGGACAAGCCTCTTGTTTTCCCACGTTCCCCATACGATGTCCGGCTCTGCCCATCGTATTGCTCGTGAGCAGTTCCAGCAGAGGGCAGGCAGGGGAAGGGAGAGCAGTCATATATTACAGCAGACGATCTAGAGTGCTCTGAACATGTTATGGCAAATTTTCTGGATTACTAAGAGCAACCAAAGTTTTTCTGTCCAAATTATTTTTTCTACCTGTCTGTATAAAGTGTCACCAGTTCTCAGGGGCTCCTCTCTCAAGGAGTTCACGGTCCGGTTTAGGAAGGCAAATTAAAGAAGTAGTGAGGAAGCCATGCTCTAAAGCCATCCCAAGCTATCCTCAGGAAAGTCATGGGTGTCAAGAGAAGGAGGAGAGGACTTTGGGTGCTGAAGTGGGGGACAGCATTTCTAGATTCAAAGTATGAATGGACGTAAACCATCAGTGCCGCGCAGTGAGAGTTAATGCTTGGGCAAAAGTAATTGTTGAAAATTCTCTGACCAGGTCTGGGTGATGGCCTCACAGAGAGGGTGTTTAGGCATCCTGCTAGAATTCGGTTTATGTCAGACAGGTCTCATCAGATCTTAGCTCCAGGACTTTGTGGTGATCAGCCAGAGCGAAGGGACTGGGCAGATTCAGGATTGGTTGGCATTCCAGAAGGAAAAAGATTCAGTATCTTTCCATATCATTCATTTTAACGTCTGTGTGACAGTGTCATGGGCAACTCACCACGAGGAGATCTTCATCAGATAAACAGGGCTGCAAAATTCGTAGCCAAGGAATGCGGGCTGAAGAGACACTCCCAGCCACAGCTGCTACCTGAACACCAGGACTGGCTTGGAACCAAGGAGACATGCTGAAACCAGGAGCCTCGGCGACGAGTGGCAATGTTACAGCCGCTTAATCCTGAAATGAAAAGTAATTGCTTCTGGCTTCAAGAATAAAGGAAAAACAAGATCAGCCTTGGCCGAATCACACTTTTTTCCCCCCGTAAAAGCAACGATGGTATAGACCAAGTTCTAAAACCTGCTTGGTATTTGAAAATGTGAGGAAATGGATGTTTTCTGTCAATATAATTTAAATCCATCCAAGAGTACTGATATCTAAGAACCCTTGAATGCAAATGCATTTTTGATTAACATGATTAAGTCAAATGTGTTTACTTTTAGCTATAAGGGATGACATCTAAAATTTAACTTACTTAAATATAATTTTAGAAGGTTGATCTTCAAAATATATGTTGCTTTTTTGGGTGGCATTTCGTACTGAAAGTCTCAGCAGAAGTTGCCAGAGCTGCTTTTCTATACAGATGAAACTGCAAATGGAGAAAATACAGAAGGAGGGGAAGGGTGTGGGATTTCAACACTTCTAATATATTCTTGTGATGCAACTGTCTTCTCTATAAAAAACAATACATAAACACCCATAAAGAAACAGCTGTGAGTTTAAATTATTGTCAGAAGAATCTAAAAATGACTTTAACCCACAACCGAGTGAGTAATATCTATGTTTTTATTTGTTTACCTCTCAGGGGGCTACAGAATGGCAAATGTCAGGAGATGGTTTTTAGACAGACTCTCCATTTCCCTGAGAGCAAGGGAGCGATGCCAGAGTAAAACAGCAAGAATGAGAGCAAAGAAATCTGGTCTTTTGTGTTCTAATTTTAAAATATATGTATTAATTGAAAATATTTGGAGCCGACGCACAATGACGTAGAGAGAAGTAACTAAAATACATCTTATTTCCTAGAGCCATATAAAATTGCCTACACAAACAGCAGTTTCACATGATCTCACCTAATACCATAAGCCTTCACAGGAGTCTCACCAACTAATAATAACCAATAAGGGATACAACCCGGTTTGCCCTCCTGCCATCATTCGGTACAAACACTAATATTATAAAACTAATATCACACACTCACAGCTTGTGTTTCTGCTTCATTAATTCAAAACAGAAGAAAATAATTCTTATACCAGAAGATTTCTGGATACCACCAGTTTTGGGGATGTCACCTACCAGAACAGCACTGTGACACTTACAACGGCGACTGCTTTCCCATGAGCTGAGGGCTGGGGGACAGCTGGAAGGCCAGCCACCAGCCCAATAACCCGATGCACTGTAATCACAAACCTGAGGGCTTATTTTAGTCAAAGGTGTCATACAACCCATGAGGTAAAGGAACAGCCATGAACACCACCAAGAATGCAAAGAATGTCCACAGCTGATGAATCGTGCTCTCTACTGGGATATGACACACAGCCAGTGACCCTGAAAGCCACAGTATTTCCAAAGAAAAAGTACTAGGTACTTAGTAACACTTTGAAGTTTTTTTTTAAAAGCAGTTCTTTCTACACCAATACTCTACCATTCTGTGCCAAGAAAGGATACTGTGTGCTCACATGGTCTCAATTTTCTTTTCTACACTAAGCATGATTCAGATGTTAGCAAGGTTTCCGTTCCTATTATAGAGAAGGCTTAGATAAGCTTTCTATTCTTACAAAATATGAGAGTGTCCCAAGGAAATACAGATTTAAAGTATAATATAAGCATATATTTTAACGGAGATACACAGTGATTGCAAACATTTAGATGATTAGGAAGTGTATAATATGTTGTTGAATGCAGTTTTAGTCCAAATACGTCAGTTGCAAATTTAAGGCAATCTCAGTTTCATATGTTAAAAAAAATTAAGATTACAAAAATGTAATCTCTTATGGTCAATATTATTAAAAGAAAATCACACAAGAAGATGACATATTTTCTTCGAATCCCCTTATTCCCATACCAGATGTCCTTGAGAGAAAGCAAAGATCTTTCTTTGCCCAGAGATTTAAAGACAAGACTCATTCTTTAGTACTTGCATTTTGTTTTCTGGAGCTGGAATCCGAATAGCTGGCAATTCAAATACAATTATCAGCATGGACCTGGGTGAACTAACCCCCGAGAGTCCTACAACTTGCTTTTTAGAAAGAAATGTGTCTTTTCAAATTATACTTCATAAAAAGTGAAGTTTCATAAGATTTTAAAACATGGACTTAAAGAGGTTTTGTTTCTCCCATTCCCTTGCCATATTTGCCTTCTTCTCTGAGCATCAGCTCTCCTTTTTCTGGTGTAAATTTTGAGGAGATTCTGAGGCGTGGCCATTGGGATGGCACTGTGACTTCACTGAAGGACTGCTTCACCCAGCCCAGCAGGTGGAACCTGTAAAGAACTTCACAAACTACATTTGGAAAGTACAGCAACAGAGAGTAAACTTAGGACGTTTTCTAGGATTGCTCCAATGTCAATTTTATCTAATTTATTTAAAAGACAACTGACAATTTAAAGCAAAAGCAGTAACAACTTGTGGGGCTTTTAACATGTGTAGAAGTATGATGTATGACAGTAATGGGGCAAAGGACAAATAGGGGAACAGGAAGTATACATTTGTAAGTTTTTGTACTACATACATAGTGATACAACATAAAATTGTAGTAGACTCTGCTAAATTAAGGGTGCATGTTAAAACCCCTAGATCAGTCACTAAAACTAAGAGGTATGGCTTTTCAGGCAACAGAGGAGATAAAATGGAATACTTAAAAATCCTCAACAAGTCCAAAAGAAGGAAGCAAAGGAGAAACAAGGGAACAACAACAAAAAGACAGTACAAAAAAAAAAAAAAGTAGGAGAAAACAATAAGACGTTGGATATAAACTTAACATCACTAATTACATTAAATGTAATTGGACTAAAGACCCCAATTAAAAGGCAGAGGTTATAAAACTGAATAAAAAGACAAGAACCAACCCTATTCAGTTTGTAAGAGAGATGTATTAAATATAAAGCATAAGTATAAAGACATAATAGGTTAGACATAAAAGAGAAAAAAAGGTATATTTCTATTTTATTCCATTATTGTATGTCTCTCCTTTTACCAATACCACAATGACTTTATCATTGTAATTTAATTTAACAAGATCCCAAGTGATTCATATGGATCTTAAATTTGAGACCTAATGGATAGATAGCCTTTCTGTGGTGTTTGGCAGTGATAAAAAGGAAACATTTATTGAATACTTGCCACTTATCTAAGATCATAAAAATAAACCAGGCCCCAGATTTCCTGACTCTCAGGTAACTGCAATGTCCACCAAGAACTCAGCTCTATAATTGAGTCATAGCCATTCAATAATAAACAAGGAAAATAGTAATTTCTATTTACTCACGTATTTACCATTTCTAGCATTCTTCATTTTTTCATCTTGAATCACTTCCTTTAGCCTGAAGAACTTCCTTCAGTATTTATGTCTATTGCTGAAAAATTCCCTCAGCTTTTGCTTATTTGACAATTTTTTTTCTTCCTTCCTTCCTTTCTTCCTTCCTTTTTCACTCTAATTTTACCCTTCTATTTTGAAGGATCTTTTTACTAGGTTTTTAATTCAGGTTAACAAGTGTTATTTATTTCAACACTTCAAAGATTTTTAAGGATGTCTTCTAGCTTATTGAGAAGTCAGCATTATTGTTTCCCTAGGTCCTGTGCAGAATGAATCTTTTTCCTCTGCCTGCAGTTAAGATTTTTCTTTTGATTCTTGCTTTTCAGAAATGTGACTATAATGTACCTGACAGTGGTTTTCTTTAACTTTATTCTGCTTGGAATTCATTGAGCTTCTTAGATTCATGAGTTAATGTTTTTCATCAAATTTGGATTTTTTTCAGCCATTTTTCTTCAGATATTTTTTCTCTGCCTTAACTAGTTACTCTCTTCTCCTTCTGGGACTCCAGTTTCACCGATGTTAAACCACCTCAAACTACCCCACAAGTCAGTGAGGCTCTGTTCTTTTTTTTTTTCCCAGCCTTTTTTCTCTATGTGTTTCTGTTTGAATAATTTATATTGCCCTGTCTTCAAGTTTACTAATTTTTTTCTTCTGTAGAATATAATTTGCTGTTAAGCCTATCTAGTGATTAATTTTTTTTCATTTAAGATATTTCATTTCCAGTTCCAGGCGGTTTTCTTTTACAGTTTACATTTCTCTCCTGAGACTTTCCCTCTGTTTGCTTGAGTCCGTATTTACTTTTAAATCTTTAAACACTTTTATAAGATCAGTTTATAAAATTCTTTATAAGGACAATTTTTTTAAAGCCCTTGTTGGCTAATTCCAACATCTCTGTCATCTCTGAGCACGTTTCATCCTCAAAAATGATATTGAAAGATAAATAAAGCCGAATGTCAACACAACTAATAGCTCTAGCGGAGATCACACATGCTCATCTGCTGGAGTTCCAGGTTCCTGAATCCCTTCCTGTCACCTGGGAGAGTGTGAGGGATTAAATGCTCTCCTCACTGCCACTTGCTTGTCGCTGCAGTCGTTGCCTCCTTCCCAAGTCCCTCACGGCTTGTACTTCACGGGGGCCTGCTTCCCCAGGCCCTAGTTTCCTGCCACGTTGCTCTGGTGGTGTTAGAGCAGGCAGATAGCTAGATATGAGCAGAGACAGGGGGACACGGGCCAAATGGTAGAAAACCACACATCTTGTGAACAATGGGGGTCCTTGGACAGACCAAGAAAAACAGGATCCTCTGGAAAGATTAAAAAAAAAAAAACTTTCTGGGTTGACACGTGTCCTGGAGGCAGAAGGGTGGGACAAGACAGGAATCCCCACCATCCAAATGTAACCTTTTGATCATTATGGCCTCCGTCCAAATGTAACCTTTTGCTTATGATACCCTCATCTGAATGTAACCTTTTGCTCATTACGACTTCATCCGACTTCCTGATCCAGACTAAATAAGGACCAAAAAACCCCTCCTCCCCACCTGGGAAGGTGAAGCTGGGGTGAAGATCGGGGAAGACGACCCCAAACCCCTTCCTGCCAATGAATATTCTGCCCATTCATTTTTACACCCATATAACTAGTTTGCCAAGGACACTCGGGGCAGCTACACACTTGGGTCTGCCTGCTCTTTCCTTGAAAGGGTATCAATTACACCTTAATAAATTCTTGCTTTGCTTTCTTGACTCCGTGCCTTGTTTCTGAATTCTTTCTGAACCTTCTCACCAAAAACAGTGGCACCACCACTGTTACCATCAGCACCACTGCCATCCTTTCTGCAGTGCTGCAGCCACTGACCCAGGGCTGCTCCAGGCCGGGCAGCTTCTCACTGCAGCTCTGGCAGGCATTAAAGAGCCTCCTCTTGCTGCTTCCCCTCTGGGTGTTCCAAATGATGGCCCTGCCTCCTGCTGCTTCCTACTGCCTCTGTCTGGAGAGCTGCAGGAAAACCCTGGAGGAGATGTGCTGTCAGAACTCTCAGTGCCTCTCGCCTGCCCTTGTCCCCTGGGGTCAGGTCTGCTTCTGCTCCAGCCAGATTTTCTTACTGTCCACAGCTACTGGTCAGAAGATTGATTTCCCCCTGGTGGTGGCTTTTGTTGGACAAGGACTCGGTAGATTGCCAAGTGTTTGCTAACTACTTTTTATGAGCATAAAGTCCTATTAGTGGTCAAGAAATGAGTGAAAAGAACTAAACAAACACACACATTCATCATTTAAAAACCAAACATCTTGTTTGATAAGAGTCCTCTGCTTTAAAAGGAAACATTGAAATCTGCTAGATTCTATAAATTTTTTTAGTCTATCTGTAAAGTTCATTCATCAGTTTGACAAATATATACTAAGCACATGCAGTGTGCCAGGTTCTGTCCCCAGTGTTAGGAATACAAGACAGGCAAGATGCCTGCTCTCATAGAGCTTCCAATAAATAAGCTAACACCAGTTATTGATAAGTCCAATATCCAACAGTGGGTAAGTGATCAGAAGAAAATAAAGCAGGATAATGGGACAGAAACTAATGGGAGGAAAACTTTGGACAGGGAGCAGAAGAAAGGTCTTTGAGAAGGGGACATCTGGGATGATGCTATGAAGACCCAGGGGAAGAAAAATCCAGGCAGGAGGAACAGTGAAGTTACAGGAATGAAATGATCCAGGAAGTGAATAACAGGATATGAGATCAGACAGACCAGCCCAGATCAGGAAGGACTTAAGAAAACTGGGGTAAGGAGTTTAGATTTTATTCTATAGACAGTGGGAAATGCTGGAAGATTTCAAGAGGGAATGACAAAGGGGGAGGGTTTAGTTCAGTGGCAGAATGCGTGTTTAGGATGCACAAGGTCCTGGGTTCAATCCCCAGTACCTCCATTAAGATAAATAAATAAACCAAATTGCCTCCCCCCAAAATTAATTTTTAAAAAAGGGAATGACATTCTGTGATTATATTTGTAAAAGATCATGTTGGCTGCTGTGTAGAGACTGGATTGCAAGGGAGCAGGATTGCAAAACTCCAAGACCCATTAGGAGATAATTGTAACCTAAATAAGAAATGATGGTTCTAAAACTCTGTGAAGTAAATGTATGTTCTATTAGATAATGCCCTCTGCTGATAGCCAACTATACAGGGTACTGGATCAACTGTGTAACAAAGTACATGCCTGGGTCACCTGTCTTGAAGATCTTTTTATAATTTAATAGAGGTGACAGGTAAAATAAAAGAGATACCTTGTTGAGGCAATAAAAAATTGGCAGAGGTCAGCAGGCCCCCAACAATGTTGCTGGGATAAAATCTTCCAGGACACCATGCCTTGAATCACCAGTGTTACAGGAGAACAAAAAACATCACCCAGATCTTGAATCATAGTGACATAACCAGGAAAATTGCAAGCAAACAGAAACATAATTTTCAACTTAGAATATTCCAGGCACTGTACTAATGCTCTACATGAATCATTTAATTCTCCAGAAAACCCTGTGACAGTAATTATTATCCCCATTTCCTAGATAAAAACCCATGTCTGTGGACATGGTAACGTGCCCAATGTTACACAGCTAACAACCACTAGAGCTCAGCCTCAAATCTCCATTAGTATGACCCCAAATCCAAGCTTATAAGGGTGAGGCCAGTGTTTCCCAAAGTTGCCTGATGACAAAAATTTGCTTTTAAGAATACAAATACCGATTCCCCAACCTCCGGCAGGTTCCCAGAGTCAGAATCTCAGGGAAGGGTCTGGAAAGCTATTATTTTGACAGTGGCCCTCAAATGATTCTGATTATCTTATTCTTCATAACATAATTACTCTGAATATACAGCTTACACTGGAACAGGCCATATCTAATATAAAAGAACATGGACAAATGGGGAATACAATATAAAGGATCGATTAAAGCAGGTGGCATTTATCAGCGATTCCTTGGAGGAAGTAGGTTTTGAGCTGGATTTTGGAAGGAATGCTGAAAGAAAGGAAGGACGAGAGAAAGAAAGGAAGAAAGGACGAGAGAAAGGAAGGAAGGAGGAAGGAAGGAGAAAGAAAGAAAGAAAAAAGAAAGAAAGAAAGAAAGAAAGAAAGAAAGAAAGAAAGAAAGAAAGAAAGAAAGAAAGAAAGAAAGAAAGGAAGGAAGGAAGGAAGGAAGAAAGGAAGGAAGGAAGGAAGAAAGAAAGAAAGAAAGAAAGAAAGAAGAAAGAGAAAGAAAGAAAGAAAGAAAGAAAAAAAGAAAAAGAAAGAAATAGAAAGAAAAAGAAAGAAATAGAAAGGAAGGAAGGAAGGAAGGAAGGAAGGAAGGAAGGAAGAAGAAAGAGAAAGAAAGAAAGAAAGAAAGAAAGAAAGAAAGAAAGGAAGAGAAAGAAATAGAAAAAAAAGAAAGAAAGAGAGAAAGAAAGAAAGAAAGAAAGAAAGGAAGAAAGAAAGAAAGAAAAAGAAAGAAAGAAAGAAAGAAGGAAAGAAAGGAAGAAAGGGAAAGAAAGAAAGGGAAAGAAAGAAAGAAAGAAAAAAGGAAGGGAGGAAGCCATGAAAGAGACAAGAAGGAGAGAACTGGGTGTGTAGGGCACTGATAGGAACTGATGTCCCAAGGGAAGGAGGAGACTTAATTCAGCACACGCCTCACCATTCAGTCCTTTTTTCCCCCTATATTTTTAACTTTATTTAAAATCATAAAAGCAATACATAGTCATTTCAAAAAATAGAGAGAGAAAATAAAGACAGAAAAAAATCACTCAAAGCACCACCACCAGAGATAAATTATTTTTAAAGCTTTAATACTTTATTTCTAGTCTTTTTTCTATACTTTCCAATAATTTCATAAATTGTACCAAGTCAGAAGCATAACATATGTGTGTGTATATACACATTTGGCAATGACTTGGCAATAGATATCAAAAAATAAGGGATCTACACTTTTAATCTCCTCTGTTCATTCTTCTATAAATCTATCATGAAAATCCAGAACACTAAACAAAATTATGTAAAAATGTACTAAGTCTCCCACCACTCAGTTCTTATACTGAGTCAAGCAGGTTTAGAGTATCTGAAGGTTACTGAAGCTGCCTAGATCCTTGGCCTGATCTTGGCCAAGATTGTCCTAGAAAGTCAGTCCTTGAAACAATACTTTTATTAATCATTTTCTTGGATTAAAAGGTCAGAAAGAATCCTGTTGTGAGTTTTTTTTCCTGTTTAAAATAAAGCTTGTTTACCTGACTTCCTACCATAGACAAATGATCCCAGAAGACAGCATTACTTGGAATATAACAATAGAAAATTTTCTTTTACTGATTCATGGACATTTTTAAGTACATTTCCAACTGGATGCCACAGAATCCGTGTCCTAAATTCTTCTACAGCATTACTTTTAACAGCCTGCAACTCAGTCACCAGATGCTGATTGAGTGCGAACAGTGTACCGTTCACCATGATGAAGAAACTGTGCCTCTTAATCATGATGAGGGTTCAGAGCCCAGTGGGGGAAGACAGACAATCACATGTCATTCCATTACACGTCCTGGAATGGAGGTTCGTGCAAATGGCCAAGTCTTCTAAAGAGGGAGCTCTGCTTCCGCCAGGGGAGTGAGGGAAGATGCGTGGCCTTGCTTGCTGGGTTTTGAAGGACTCACAGGATTTCCATGAGAAAAGGATGAAGACAGTATTCTAGACCAAGGAGAGAGAAGAAAGAATGGCACAGAGGTCAATATGAAAGAGTGAGCATGGAGGTGCCATACACTGTGGCCCACAATGTTTTCAGCCTGCAGAGCTGATTTAGGAAGCTGTCCCTGGCAGACTGATTGGAAGGCATTTGGACTGAAGATGGAAACTACTTAGGGCACCAGCACATGGTGCAGGCAAGAGATGCTGGAGAGTTGTCGTTAGGAGAGTGGGGATGGGGATGGGGATGGGGACAAGGCAGCAGAGGCACAAAAGGAGAAGAGACATACAAATGTTCCCAAACTGTTTAACATAAAAGTATTTAAACATCTAGAAAAGTTGAAAGACTAGTACAATAAATAGCCATAAAATCTCCACCTAGATTCAAAATCAATTCAGGAGTCATTGCCTTTTTGCCATATTTGCTTTATTTTTAAACACACACAGACAGACATACTTGTGTATGTCTGTCTGTATGTGTGTATTTTGAAAGAAAGCTGTAGAAATCATGACACTTTACACTTAAACATTCATACCCGAATATGCATCTCCTAAAAATAAGAACTTTCTTCTGTATCACCACAATGTCATTATCACATCTAAGAAAATTAATATCAGCTTCTTAATATCACATGTCATTTAATATATAGCTCACATTCAGATTTTCTCCAATTGCCCCCACGTGGCTTTTTGGCTGTTTTTAATCAGGCCAAGAGTCAGTCAAGGTTCATACGTTGTATTTGGTTGGGATGTCTCTTGGTCTCTTAATCTAGAGCAGTTCTTCCTACTCTTTCTGCACTGATGATGCTTATTTTTGGAAGAATCTAAAAAAAAAAGTCTTACAGAGTATTTCACATTTGGGATTCCTCTGTAGGTTTCCTTGTAATTTGATTGTTCTTTGATTCCCTGTAATTTCCATGTACATGATGTTAGGCCTAAAGTCTTACTTCGATTCAGGTGGAACACTTTTGGCAAGAATAGTTCATAATCAATTCTGTGAATTTTATCAGCATCACATCAGGAGGAACATAATGCTATCAGTGCTTTTAGGTCACTCACATGATCAAAGTGCTGACTACCAGATTTCCACACCCTTCACAATTAGTAAGTAACACACGTGGTGACCCTTCGTTGCCCTGTGACTATCCTGTTCTGCAATAATCTTTCACCACTGATGATCGTTGCCTGAATCAGCTATTTCATTGGAGGTTGCAAAAAAGGGACTTTCAAGTATTATCACTTCTTTTTTGTCATTCTTTTCTAAAGATGAGCTTTCCCTCATCAACTAGGGAAATTTCTCATAAAAAGATAAACGTTTAGTTCTCTCCCTTTCACTACCAACTTCAGAGGGAAGATTAATTGAGTAGTCATCTCTAATGATCCAGATGATTTTTTCCCTCCTTTTCTCCATTTTTTAATGTATCACTATGACTCATAGATTTTTTTTGTTCCACGTTTTACAATCAATTGTACTCACCTTCAGATTGTCCAAAATTTATCTAGTGGGAGCCCTTTCAAACTAACTCCTGGATCCTTTTAACACAGCCCCCAAAATCCCTGAGCACTTCCTTGGCTTCTGACATGAGAGATCCTACTTGTATCGTACACTCACCTTGTAGTTTTCATGCCCAAGAACTAGAATCAGCTATTTCCCCAAAGATCATTTTTCTTTTTAGTAGGTAATGATAAACAGAAACCAAAATCTGGATTCTGGATGTGCTTATTACTACCGGGATGATAGTTCTTCTATGTTCTTTCAGTGGACAGAGGTAAAATAGATTGATAGACACATATATTTTTAATACATCAGTCCATATTGATATTTACAATTCAAATTTCATATTGTAGTTTAATATTACAAGTCTATTCCTATTAGATGTTTAAAGGAAGAATGAAAAGAAGTGGGGAATGAGTCGGATGTATGAGGAAGGGAAAAGAAAGATCAAGAATGGCTCCCTAAGTTCCTGGTGTGAGAACATGAACCTGGATGAATGGCACTGCCGCTGCCATTTTACCAAGATAGGAAGTAAAGAAAAGGACGAAAGTTCATGGGGTACTGGTGAGGGATGAGGAACTGATTATATATAGTTCAGTGTTTTATTTTAGTATCTATAATCTATTTAAGAACTGACACACACATAGGTGAGGCATTGACAAGAGAAAGGCTTTACATAGGTGTAGAAATGTGAGCTACATTCAAGGTACCAGTCAAGGTTCGCTAGCATTGGGTACTCTTCAAACACTGTTAACATCTGTGAAATCTCTGTACTGCAGTACTTGGATGAAGCTTGATGCCTGAGGATGACTCACCAGGGCAAGAAAATCTAGCTCAAACAAAGGAGGAAAGAAAATTAAACATGAAGGTGAAGATCTTCTGGGAAGTAAAAGAGAAACCTAAAAACAACCATGGATTTAAAACATGGTGTATTAATTTGTTGGCCTGTCATAACAAAACACCAAAGATTGGGTGGCTTAAGTGACAGAAATTTATTTTCCTACAGTTCTGGAGTCTGGAAGCCCAAAGTCCAGGTGTTAGCAGGTTTGCTTTCCTCTGCGGCCCTCCCCTTGGCTTGCTAATGGCCACTTTCTCTTTGTGTCCTCACATGGACATCTTTCCACCTGTTTTTCTGTGTCCTGACCTCCTCTTCTTATAGGGGCACCAGATATTGGATTAGGGCCCCCCAGTATGACCTCATTTTGCCCTGATTACCTCTTTAAAGGCCCTGTCTCCAAATATAGTCACATTCTAAAGTATTAGGGGTGAGGATTTCAACATGTGGATTTTGGGAGGGCACAACTCAGCCCATAACACATGAGGTAAAAAGAAGCTATGTGATAGAATGAAGGTACTTGCTTAAGAAAGTCAGCAAGTCTTCTCGGTGGCTGGGTCTCATTTCCGACTGGACAAAGACAGTTTGGTAGCGTTATTGCGACACAACGGCTTGAACAAATCTGAGATGATGATTAAATGACGAGCCACATATTCATCCACATTTCTATGGTTAGAGATGAATATACAGAGAGAAAATTAGAGACAGAAGAATATATCCACACCGTTTCCACCAAGATTTTCTAGGCTTTGAACTTGAGTCATTATGCTTAGGCTGCTTTCTGCCGGGGGAGGGGGTGGCATTTAATCATGGCTTTTTTCTTCTTTTTTTCAGGACAAGTAACCCTGTGCCAACTGACTCATTTGATATCAGCCTTAACTGTCATAAATGATATGGGAGCGGCAGATCTCATCTATCTTAGTATAGGAAAAATTAAAGAAGAGGAAATTAATTTTTTTTTAAAGATTGGCACTCAAAGATGGAGAAAAGACCAAGGGAGGGGCTGGTGAACCACCTTGCCTGGAGCCTTGCTTAACTACTGAAGGACACAGTTGAGACTCCCTCGTTTGACTCCTCTCCCAGTGTACTTTCTACTTCACCACAACTCAGCAGCTCTGTGTTTAACTTTCGTCTGTTAAAAATGTTCTTGGAAGTATTGCTTACAAATGATTTCGAAATGCCAAAGAACATTCTGGTATGGTGATTACTAGTACAGACTGGTCAAACAAGCTTGTGTTTTAATCTCAGCTTTATCATTCACTACTCTATAGCCTTGAGCAGGCGGTCTAACTTCTTAAAGCCTCGGTTTCCTCAACAGTGGAACTGGGATAATGGTAGCACCTACTTCACAGAATGGCCCTGACGACTTTAAGTTAAAGCATTTAAAAAAACCGAATTGGGTTGGGCACATGGTTAAGTGTTCAGCATATAGGAGGGGAAGTGTTATTATTCGTGATCATACCCTAACATAAATTCAGATTTTCCATTCTGGTTTCCCAGGTAAAATGAAGTAAAACTAGATAAATAAGTGACCAAACAAACAGACATTGTTAGTTAGACATCGTTCTGCTTCACAGCCTTGAAGATGTCTATTACAGCGCCCCAGGATCTAACAGTTGAGCAAAAGAGAGATAAACAAGCAGAACAATTGAGTCAAAAGCTTCTCTAACTCTAAGGATGGAAAATCACAGCACAGGAGAAGACCGAAATCTCCCAGGCAGTGGAATAAGAGAAAGAGAAGTTCTAGAACAACAGAAGGGGCCTGGGGGAAAAAAAGGAAAGGATGCGGTCAGATCTACAAGCATGACAAAAACACTGGTGCAAGCCAGGAGTGAAGGCGATCACTTTCTGGATAGAAGAATAGAGTTAAGATGCCCAAAGAAAGCAAAAGTTGTCTCCGGCAAGAAAGACTCCTTGCCTTTCAGAGCCTGGGATCCCTGAACGTGAAGAGGGTGTTTTGGTGTAGAGTCATGTGAGGAATTGACCATTAAATCTTATGAGGCCCCTTTAGTGACTCCCATGAAGTGCTAGCTAGTCACAGAGCCCATGCGCTTGAGCTGGTTGCTGTGTTAATTTGCTTTGATTAGTGATTTCTCCCGTAAGTTGGGTTCCAGGGCTCTGCTGAGAAGCCTATCATTCAAAATTAATGAAATGCTGTCATTATCTTAAAGTACCTATTGTGCACGTGGGAAACTCCAGCCTCAGTTGAAGTAATAGAGTCTTCTAGGATGCACGTGTAGCACAAGCGATCCTCACTCAAAGGACTATTTATTTTTGTCAAACATTATGGCCTCGAAGGCCAAAAAGCAAGACCCAGAAGTAAAAGCACAAAATGAATTTGCCCACAATGCACAGAGAGGAGACAGAACCACAGGGGCCTCTTCTGGAACAGATGTCTGCGAGTCCTCCAGTTAAAATGAAGGAGACAGGCACTTTCAGTAACGTGGTCATTTCAGCTCTCTGCTTTCCTTAAATGGTCACCAAGGAACCAGATCCATCCATACTTTTTGTTCATTCTTTTCCTGGTGAGTTCAATTCTAGTCTAAGAACTTCCTTGGGAACACTTTGCAAGGCAATTTGGCAGTATTTATAAAAAAATATTTAACGTGATAATCCTCTGACCCAATAATTTCACTTTTAGGAAATTTTCCTGTAGAAATTCTAACTAAAGTGCTGGAAGATACAGATACGAGGAAATCTACTGTCCCATTGTCTGGAATATTGTGAATTGAACCAAAATGGACTGGTTAAATACTTGATGATTTAGCTGTACACACACCCTGGAGTCAGACCACCCGAGTCTGTGCTTCCATTTCTCTACAACTTTCTAGTTGTGGCTGCTTGTAATTGTTTTTCATTGCAGCCACCATAACAAATTATCGCAATTTTAGAGGTGCAAAACAACCCAAATTTATTATCTTATAGTTTAGTATGAGATATGGTATGAGTCTCACTGGGCCAAAACCAATGTATTGGCAGTGCTGGGGTCCTTCTTTCAGAGTCCAGGAGAGAAGGTGTTGACAGGCTTCAGTTTCATGTGGTTGTAGGACTGAGGTCTCTGTTTCCTTGCTGGCTGTTAGTTGAGAGCTGCCCTTAGCTCCTCTTGCTGGCCCCAGCTCATAGACCCCTATGTCTCAAAAACACGAATAAGGTACTTATTCCTTCACACACTGTCGTCTCTCTGACCCTGCTTCTACCACTGCATCTCTCTTTAACCCAGACAAGTAAGGTTCCGCTTTTAAGGGCTCAAGTGATGAGACTGGGCCCACCCAGATGATTCAGAATAATCTCTCCATCTCAGGGTCTTAACCTTTAGCTGATCTGCAAAATCCCTCTTGTCATGTGAGGTAGCATACAGGTTCTGGGGATTTGAAGGAGGACATTTTCTGGGGCCATTATCTTACCTACCATACCTCTCCCTTACTACTCACACCTCAAGTTCTTCTTCTCCAAAATGGAGCTTTGTCTACATACGGTTCTTGTAAACTATAGACGAGACAAACTCTTGGCACAAAGTAATCACTCAGAAAATGTTAGTTATCATCATTTCTATGTAGCCATTTAAAAAAAATTAGACAAGTTCATACTGTATAGCACAGGCAACCATATTCAATCTTATAGTAACTTACAATGAAAAAGAATATGAAAATAAATGTATGTATGTTCATGTACGATTGAAGCATTATGCTGTACACCAGAAACTGATACAACATTGTAAATTGACTATACTTCAATAAATATATATATATATATATATATATATATGCAAAAAAGGAGGCAGAACCATATTACTGACATAGAAAAACGTTCACAAGATATATTTGAGGAAGGAAGGTACAGCTCAGTGGTAGAGTGTGTGCCTAGCATGCATGAGGTCCTGGGTTCAATCCCCAGTACTTTCATCAAAAAAATAAATACATAAGTAAACAATCTAATTACCTCTCCTCAGCCCCCCCACAAAAAATGAATCTAGATATATTTGAGAAAAGTAAGCTACAGAACAGTGTGTATAGTATAACTGCTTTTCTTATAAAAAAAGGAAAAGTGACACTTGTATTTGCATAGGGGATTAAATGTCTAATTAGATACCAAGAGACTGAGATTAAGGTGAGTAGACTTAGACTTTTTCTAATGATGCATATTTTAAAATTTAAAGTGGTAACAACATTAGGAAGATAGTGTTTATTGTCCAAAACAGTGTGGAAACAAAAAGGAAATACAGAAATGATTGCTTATAAAATAACAAGAAAGAAGAAAAAAAGCACTGAAAAAAAAACGTAGGTAAGTAAAACATTCCAAGTAAGATGCAAAAAATAATCCCAAACATGTCAATAATAATCACAATAAATACGAACAGATGATATCTGTTTATTAAAACACAGAGATTCTTCAACTGGAGAAAATTAAAAATTCCAGATGTGTGAAGATATCATTTAGGTAAATTTTTAAAACACAAACATTAATAAATACATTGATTCTGGAAAAAAATTCCTATTTAGTAAAAGTATAGGAACAGAGGTGGGAAGTAAAAGCATCGATTTCAGGACTGTGGTTGCCTCTAGGCAGAAAAGAAAGGAAATAGGGAAAGACAGGGTTACACTTATCAATTATATCTGTAATGTTTTATTTCTTTCTAACAAAAATTATCTAAAACATATAGGATAGGGACATTTGTCTTTAAAAATTCTGGCTTTTTATATTCTGTAATTTTCTGTGCATATAAAATATTTTAAAAATTTTATAGAATTGCACTTAGAAGTTAGAAATAGGAATTATGTCCTGATGGTACATGTATTTTGGATTCTAGGAAAAAAGTTAAAAATTTTAGCAATAAACATAAAATTAGAACAGACAGATGAAAATGTATTTTCTCTTTGTGTCCATCAGTTAGGGTTACCACCTACTGCACACTCACACTAACTTAAGGATGATACTGTTTGGAAATGCCCAAAATATGTACCTTAAAATGTTTAAGAAGACTTAAATAGAAACTTACATACAAATTTAGTAGTTCATAAATGTTATCAAGAAATAAAGAAGCAATTGGAATAGTGATTAAATTTTTCAGAGAAATTTAATTTTGAGCCAGATTCTGAAGGAAGAGAGCTTCATGGATTTCTAAGAGGGGACAAATTCAGATGGGAAAATGGACTGTGCCAAGGCACAAAGGGACCTCATCGGGGGAACACAGGGGACAGCAGTAGATGAAGGTGGTTAGAGCAAAACTTCCTTCCTGAAATTCTGAAGTGCTCTGGAAACAGACATAGGCATTTACATGGACATCAACACAGAAAAATGTCAATATACAATTAAATAGAAGATTTAGGCTACCAGAAGAATAGATCTGACATCAGATTTAAATCGACTATAACAACCACATTCTTCTCTATATATTTGCTGGAGCCAATGGAGTCCAACAGAGCCGCAACTTTTAACTTTATGTAAATGTAAAAGTTCATCTTTATGAACTGCTTTTCAAGAAAAAGGGGAAGTGCTGATGGAAAACCATGAAGGAGCCTCAGTTCCTTCTCTGTTGGAAGTGATGGGATGACCTCTCTCGGGTTACATACAGTTATTTAATAGGTGAACACACACAAACAGCCTCCCCTCAAGAAAGGAAACTCTATTTTGAAAATATCCCACCTAATGCCATCAAAATATTCTAAAGTTGGGCTGAATTCCTTTCTGCCTTCAAATTAATTTGCATGAAAGGCTCACCCTCAGTGTACTGGGAGGATGTAGGTGGCCATGATTACTAACAGGAAACTTGAGTTAATCCAGATCTTGGGAGTTAGCAGCACAGTTTCCTGTGACCCGCCTGGTCGATCAGCAGGTCCTGCTGTCTCTGCCTCCCCATCCTGACAATGCTGAGGCAGCTCCCCTGTGGCCCCCCTACCACACGGCTGCCGGAGTGTCCTCTCTCCCTCTCTGTCTCTCTCCCTCTTTCTCCTGGCCAATCCAAACAGATCCCCATCACGCTTAGTCTTCCCCAGGGAGCCCCACACTGATATGTCTCTGCAAGTTGTGCGATGGGTCATGGGCCACATGTCACTGATGATAAAGCTCCAAAGATTCCAACCACCCACTTTCCTCAGCCTGTTTTCTAGAAAGCCTTTCCCTAGTCACTCAGTCACCGGCTCAGCTGCCTGCCCAACTCCTGCTCCTGCACGTCTCAGCTCAGACGCTCTCTTCCCTGTGGACCCATATTCCTGACTTCCCCCACCAGCTCACGTTCTTTAAAGCCTTGCTGCGTTTTGTATAGACTCCCACATGAGACTTGCCTCGTTTGATGGCAATTGTTTATACAACTGTCTCCTACTCCACTGTAAGCCCCTTGAGGACAGAGATTATGCCCCAGTTCTCTTTAAATTTGCCAGTAAACAGCAGCTCCTGGAACACTTCAGGGACACAGTGAACATTAATGGATGCTGAATGAATAAATTAGTACTACCACTGATACATGGTCAAGAAATTCCCCAGTTTATCAGATTACTGCCTCCCCCCATTTTCTGCTACACGTGGCAGGCAGCAGGGGAAAATCTTTCTCCATACTTATATCAAATAACTCTGTCCCATGAAGTCTCTCTATTTTGAGAATAAAGGTTGAAAGATTTTTTTTTCTTTTATAAAATTAAAGACTTTGATGACTGGTAAAGAGAAGCTACTAGATTCATTAGAGGAGATAGTGGTCTAGTGGTTCTTTCTATGCTCCTGTAACTAATCACAGATAAGTAGTTTAAACAATATTAGTATCTGTAAAAACCAATAAGGATGATGAGTTAAATCATAAAAATCTCATGCAATTTCTATTGTCTCCCATACGCTCAGTGCATTATTTCTAAATGGGAAAGTACAAATATTGGGATAAAAACATTTAAACTACAGAAACACAAAACTCCAAAAGCTAATCCTGCCTAAAGGGCAGAATTTAATTCTGTGCTAAACTACTGTCTGTGGGATTAAGAGGCGTGGTTAAGCAAACATTTGAGAACAAGTAATTACCATGAATCTCTCTATCACATATTTGTCTCACGCATAATTTATACAACAAGCCCACAGATGGGAAAAATAAAATGCTGTTTGAAACATTTTTTTCCAGCCACAAATTTTTCAGGCTTAAACTTTTTTTTTTTTTTGCCTTCATCAAAGATTATTTACTCCTATGGTCTTGGGTTGGACAGCAGTGGGGTTTTTTCTCGCTGATATAGACAAAGAAATGATATCTCTAACCTGCTGTTCCTGTCTGTGTCCTTCCAGCCAACCTCAGGCCTCTGAACGCGGATGTTCATGGTCGCTGTAGCTGGTGTTATGTCATGCTTTCAGAGTGGAATGGACATGCAAGGGAACACTTGTGTTTATTCACTTATTTGTTCATTCAGCAAGTATTTATGAGAAACCTACGTGCCCAGAATTGATACTGGGATCTCGGGATACCAGCGGACAAGACAGGGTCCCCACCCTTGATGAGCTCACAGTCAGAGACAATTGAACCCACAATTGCAGTGTAGAACGATAAGCCAGGATAGGAGGACACACCCGGAGCTGCAGGGATCTGGCACCTGTCTGGGATGGTCAGGGAGGGCTTCTGGCAAGACGTGTCCTCTAAGTTGCATCTTGACTGACCTGTAAGGCCCACACGATTAAAGGGGGGTAGGGAAGTGGAAAATTCTAAGCTAAGGGAAGAGCTGGGAGAGATCAGAGTGTGGGAGAGAAAGTGGGAGTAGATGAGGCAGGGTGATGCTTACCGAGGGAGCAGAGCAGACGCTTACAGAGACACGGAGTCTGAGTCGTGAAATAAGCATTTCCTGTGCTCATAAACCAGCTTCTGTGGCCCTCCTCCCCGCTCTACCTGGGACACCTACAACAGAGAGGAGAGTGGATTGCTCAAGTGTATTTGAGAGAGACATTAAGCCTCCGGGCAGCAGCATCTTGGCTGGACTGATTCTGGCATTTTCTCCCATTTTAGCATTCTTACACGAAGCCAGGAGACGTGTGCTATCAAACCACGTGCAACTCCAGCCCAGCTCTGGCTGCAATGCAGTATTTGGCAAGAACTTGACCTGAGGCTAGGGATTTAATGTCATTGTGCCTCGGTGCCTTGTCTTTAGAACAGATTGCAGCGAGAATTAAATAAGTGAGTGCATGTAAAGTGGTCAGAACAGAGCCTGGCACAGAGCAAACGCCCTATAAGCATTAGCCATAATTATTTTACTCTGCATGTGGGACGTGTCAATGAAGCTGGTTGGCCAGTTACTTAAATAACCAGCTGGTCATTTATAGGAACTGGGCTCAGGAGTGAAGTTGCTGTTGTTTAATGTCTTTGGCACTAACAGGAGGTTAGGGAAGTTAACCCAGGAGAACAAAGGCTGAACTTCGGCAGTGGACTTTTTGGTTTACATCCAATCCCTGAACATTCCGTGTCCCTGTACTTACTGTATACTGAATGTCAGGCCTGAGGGTCAAAGATACCTGAGATGGACTGACGATTTATTATTCATTCAATACATGCTTAGAGGTAACCAGGTGGAAGTCACGGCTGAGGACAGACCCTCCAGCTGAAGGTGATACATGTTACAAAGAGGCACGGACAGTAAGAATCAATGCTTGCTTTACCCCAGGCTCTGCGCTAATGTCTCCCACCTGGATTATCTCAAAGTGCTGTGGGAGTTGATAGGATGGACGCATGGCTCCCAGCTGGGGTGATCAGGAAAGGCTTCACTGAGGTGGAGGCATTAGAACAGAATCTTAGAAAATACTTTACTTTTGGAGCCTTTTGCTGAGCCCTGCTTTTACAGTAGAACAGGTCCGGTGGCTTGTTTCTAAAGCTGCCTCTTGGTACAAAGACTCTTGTAAAAGAAATAGTCAATAAAATGGGATGGTTTCTACTAAAAACTCTCATCTCACCACAGAAGAGAACTACTACCAACCTAAGCACGAGTCCAGCTGTTGCCTAAACATGCACAACTTCTCATTCCATTGTCAAGCCCAGGAGGCATCTCGCCTGCGTCGCAGTCCCAATGCCACCTCTCCCTGAACGCCCCTCCTTTCCCACCAGTCACTGGGAGTCATGTTTGCAGCACACGCTGGGATCCTGTTCCTAATTATTGATTGTGTAATTTATTGATAAAGCAAAGCCAAATATGAGTAAGATGGAAAGCCTAACTAGAAATAAAGGACTCAGTGTCCCAACAAGGAAAATTCCAGGGCTTCAAAAATAGAAAATCAGTGATGCATAGTTTGAGGGCTTTGTCACTGAAGAAATAATCCAGGATTTAATAAGCCAGAAAATGGATTAAACAGATGGGGGAAAGTTATCAGTGGCAGCGAATGGGCACCTACAGAGAAACAGAATGATTTAGAACCCAAATGACGCCGGCACACACTCAACATTTAGTTGTGCCCTGAATGAATGTGACAGAAAATCTGGATGAAAAGGAAGATGAAATCGGCCGGGAAGAGAGAACACTGCACAGTATCGGCTGGTACAGGGATGCTGGAGCCTCTTTTTTGCTGGATTGATCAGCCCATTTAGCTAAAGAGTTGGTTTGTCTGATTTCTTTCCTTATGGAATTGATTACTTGAGTGAACCAACCAAAGCAATAACTTCAGCAGAGTGTGGAGACAGCTTCATTCTGAGAAGCTGACCCTTAAATACAGTTGACCCTTGAACAAGAGAGCTTTGAACTGTGAAGGTCCACTCATATGTGGATTTTTTTTGGCATTAATAAATACTACAGTATCACACAAAACCGAGGACAGGGAGCTGGTTGAAACCGAGGATCCAGAGGAAACCTGGATGCAGAGGGTGGACTTTAAGTTATACTTGGATTTTTGACCTCAGGGAAGGTCGGCACCCCTAACCTCCATGTTGTTCAAGGGTGAGCTGTGTGCAGAAAAACGTTTTTCATAACCAAGAAACCATCTCAAGGGTACACGTGTCTACATACCCTTGTCTGCCCACACCTGTCTGAATGTGCTTCTAATCAACTGATCGTTTACACTTAGGTCAGCTCAAAGGACCTTTATAGGACCAACTTAGTTTTGAGTGTCAGTGAGTTGCTGAATGATCCTTACCCCCAGATTATTTAGCCTCTCTTTTCTAATTATCATATTACACCACTAAAAGAATGATGTACACACACACCACACACACACACACACCCTCCACAATGAGACTGATCAGGACATTTTTCCATTTTCAAGAAACAGAGATCTGGAAATAAGTGGAAAACACAGCTTCTAAGCGATGGCATAACAAGTTACTATTTATACCTCATCTTCCATTCGTAGATGTGAACTAGGGGTCTTTCCCTGTCAGAGAATAATTTTAGGGAATGACTTTCCTGGTGAGCTCACAGTTTGACCCTGCTTGTATCACCATCTTGAGTCAGCAGTGGATAATGCTGTGCAGAATAAACTAATTTTAGTCATCTGTGAGATCCTTGTAAACACTCTATAGTGACTCTTAAAAGTCAGCGTGAACTTGCTATCTCTGCTTCATTTCCTGCTTCCAATAATCCACTAGGGGTATTTTTAGCTGATGACATCTTACAGGCCTTGTCTAGGTGAGTTTCTTGGTTTCAGAGCTGGCGTTTGAAAATTATGCCATAGCTTCCAAAGTCAAGTGGCCTCTGGTTATATGAAAAGTGGCAAACAAATAAGGCAAGAAAAGGACATGGAAATGTAAGTGTCCTATACATGCTACAGGAAAAGCACTGCCCACCTTACTTTTATTTTTAATATTTTCCGTGAGCCCCGGCCCACAGCTGCACTGGGCTGTACCTTTGGAGTGTGGAATGATCCCTCAGCTTCTTAATCATCTCGTTCTGTGATGAGCCCCTGGGCTCTGAGTCACATTTCTTTGGCAGTCAGTCACATGCCAAATTTAGAGCACTTCTAATTTGTTCAACATCCCATGGGTCACTGAGAAAGAATAGGGCTTGAGGACAAACTGCACTGGTCAGATCATCCACATCCAGATGTGTGATCACAGGTTATGACACCTGGACAAGAACTCATGTTTTTTGCAGTGAGAACTCTGTGGAAGAAAGACCTTGCACTCGGGCTTTGGGTTTCTGAGAAAGATGCTGGGTTTGGCTATGTTTACCAGGAATGTGGGAACCAAAAGGAGGGGCTGAGATGGGAAGAAGAGGATGAGGAGAATTTTAGGCAAACTCAACTCTTGAGGTTGGCAGTCAACAGCCCAACGGCCAGAAAGAAACATGAAGGGAAAAGTTTCTAGGTTTTTGAGTTCACCTTCTTGAAAAACCTTGAATCCTGGAATGTTTGATATCAGTGTTCTGGTCTGAAAAGAGAATTAGGGAACTTAAATGAAGTGTCTGGGAAGCAAAAGGAGGAGAGAGACTGAGGAAGGAAAGATGGGCAGAATCGGAAATATTACTAGGGAAAAAAGGGAAATGGTGCATCCTGAAATTATTTTTATAAGAAAGGCAGCTCATAAGAGTTCCAGGGTAGAATTTCTATCTCTTGAATTCGTTAAAAGTGACTTTGAGTCTCTTGGATTTGGGGGAGAGCCAAATCTTTGCTATAGGAAATTTCATTTAAATGCCTCTTTCCAAAGAAAACACATATGATACCAAGATACACAATCTATGTGTAGCTTCTCTGCACTGCTGGAAACTCGGCCCCACTGATTGATTCCTCTTTACTGACGATCACAGTGTCCTCGTTTACCCCTCCTAAAGCGAGTTTGATGGGCTCGCAGTTGAGTGAAGCAAGTCTTTCAGAGTAGAGGCAGCAGCCGCTGTCTGGCCGGCTGCCCATGAAAGGCTTCAGCAGGGTCTCTGTGAACCATGCAGGCAGTGCTCAGGCCGGATCCTAAGAAACTAACCTTTTGAGGAACGTTGTGTTAAAGAATGTCTGGAATGTGTTTAGTCCTGGGAGTTCCCGGGCAGCCTATATGGTCCGTGATGGAGAACGGGCAAAGCAGTGTTACAATGTTCAGCAAGACCGATGCAGATCAGAGAGCGATGAGGGGAAAAAAAAATCATTAAGATGAGGGATAAGATTGTCTCTTCTCAACCATTCAATGCGGCTTCAGAATTTCCTTCTGGAGTCCAACTGCATCACACAGTCCATTTACTGTAGTCCCAGGCTAATGAGAGGATAGGTGCTAAATAGGCTATAAATTTCAAACTAAAAAAAGTAGCAACTGCATGGAATTTTTTTTTTCATACTGTTTAGCTTAGTATATGAATGAGTGAACGCTGTTAAAACAGCAGCATAACTGCACCCTTGACTTTACGTTATTAACACGGTTATTTATGAGATGGGAAATTCTATTTCTAATTATATTTTAAAGATTTGCAATGTATTTAAAGGTTTTAAAAAATCTATTTATAGGTTAGTGTGTGCACATATACATGCATGTATATGAATATATTTTGCTTGAATGCTTCTTTTGTTTATTAGAACTGTGAATTTACTAAGGCTGAGGACATTGCTTTAATAACATTATTTAGTGTTTAAAATCATATTTAGTGTGCAGAGTGGTAATTTTTTTTACTTCTTATTTTGAATACTCTCCATCTTTAGATTTCACAGACTTTGTGTCTGCGTTCCACATTAAGAAAAACATTTAACATATATACATACATGTAAAAAAATAAATCTATTTAAAATTTTAATTCAGGACTCATGTGTATGTGTTTATATGCTATTTATATACATATAAATATGACCATGAAATAAAATCTACCCTTTCAAAGCGTGGTGCACTCTGGTATTTTCTATTCTATTTTTTCATTTGTAAAATATATCATCATGACCCATTTTATAAATTTCCCTACCCGCCAATGAGTCATGACCTGGAATTTGATAAACATTGTTTTACCTGGCCTTATAAATAATTTCATATTTCTATTAAAGAAAACAATGTTATGCAGTAATATGAATATCTATTTGAAATGATTCAAGGAAATACATGAGTGTTAATAAAAGAACTATATCTTTGACTTAATTATAATCATTATTCTTATGTTATCATATTCAGGAGAACATTAAGTTTTTAAAAATGATAATAGTCATTTAACCCCTGTCTTCTTTTTAAGTAATATTTTCACAAACTTTCAAACTTAAAAATTAAGCCATCTCCTTTCTTTAGCTGTCCCACCCAAGACCTCTGATTTTTTTAAAAGAGAGGACAATGATATTTAATAGAATACAAAAATTAAAAGTAAAAGCCTGGGTTTTACCATAACAGACTTCCACTAACTCACTTTAGAATTATAAGAAGGCCACATGCAGCATGAGGGTAAATGCAGAATCAGGTTCTGGGGACTCAGTGGCTCCTCATAATTGACCTGTAAATTTAACCTCTGAAGACCAGATCAGACATTAATTACCCAGAAAGGGTAATTATTAAAGAAATGTTATGGTGACTGCGTCTGTGACAATGGAGAATCATTGTGCAGTGTGAATGTCTCCCTAACACAGAGGTCTCTACTGATGCACTGGCTGGACGCAGTAAGCTGAAGACACCAAGAAGACTGCTTTTTTGAAACAGACAGTGTATTTCACCTTGACATATCTGCTTTGTAAATTTAGATTTTTGCATATTGAGTGAATTAAAATGGGCCCTACTTGTACTTTTTCTTGATACTGCCTACAGAGTTCACAAATTGCTGTTGAGAGATAGATATTTTAAAACCCCAAAGACCACAGCGTGGATTCTCTGGATGGCAAGACAGACAGAATCTTCAGATAAGGGTGACCCTTTAAGAACTGCCTTACGCGACTGGCCCTCTCTTCAGTGACGGGGGGGTGGAAACACTGTACAAATTCTTCCCCACCCAGAGTAGGGAATTTTGACTGCACAACCCTCAACATGTCCTTCCACCCCTCACCCTCACCAACTTTCTTCACACGGCCTCCTCTGACTCTCCCACGCGACTGTAAACCTCCCTCACTAGACTCTAGGTTGCCGGGGCAGGCATGGTGTCTGTCTTGTCCACTGTTGCATCCCCCAGCTAGCACCGTGACCTGAGCACATTCGGGGAGCATTCCATAGTAATGGGCTGAGGGAAAGAATAGACAAGTGAACCAATTTTAATTAATCATCCACTTTAACTGGAAGCTCCCTTCAAGAGTCAACTTTCTCCATACACCTGGTCCAGTATGAGGCAAGTGTTAACCCCTCTTAATGGGCATCCCCTTCCCCAAAAGCTAGCAGGGAACCCACTCCCAGGGAGCCTTCAGCCAGCATCTGATAACAGCCACAGCTCCGTGAGAGCAGCCCTGGGAGCCTCAGGGCAGTGGAAACCGCTGACTCCAGCCTCTGGAAAATCCAGAAGCAGCAGAGGTGGTGGCACCCAGGGTCTGAAAGTAAAATTCACTTGTCATTTTTTGCCATATCCTCTTCCAATCTTTTTGCAGTAAGTATTTCACTGCTAAAACGAGAGGGAGGAAGGTAATAGTTTACAGGTTAATAGCTATGGACAGCACTGTCTGAGGTTTATAATAAGCTTTCTATCTATTTGTCAACACAAGTGCAAAGCGGGAGACTCCGATCTCTACACACAGACTCCTCCAGGTATTTTCAGAAAGGAACACCTGAATCAGGTCCATGCCCTTTACCGTCACACTCTCTCTGCCTCTCAGGGATCCCATAGTCCCCTTTTACACTTCTCACTAATCAAGTCTCCCGGCTGTAGAGGTTAGATGTCCAAAAGTGTCTATTTACTCTCTTGATTCTCTCCAAAAGCCTTATAATGTCACCAAATCAATATAGCACATTTGTAAAGGTTAATGTAAAATAAATTATTTTAGAATATCAAGTGATTTTTACCTTCAATGCCCCTATAGAGAAAAACAATCTTTTGTGTTTCGAGTAACTAAAAATACTAAAACAACAACAACAGCCCTTAACAACCCTTATCCAGCTCTCTGGTGCTATGAAGCCACAAATGACAGTATGAATATCAAATAATTCTATTAAGGTGATAGAAAAGAACTGAGTTCAGTATAAGTCTCCTTCAACGTCACCACTGTTGGGGTGGATAAAATCTAACACTTATTGGGTGTTTATTACAGGCCAGGCCCCCTGCCACGTGCTTTCCATAGATTATCTTAGTTCACAACAACTTTATGAGATAGATGTGGCTGTTCCCCTCCTACAGAAGCAAAACGCAAGGCACCAGAATTTAACTTGCCCAAGATGACACAGCTATCAAGCAAATGGAGAGCCGGGACATGCAGAGGAGAATCTGGTTTTTGCATGTCTCCAGGCATTTGAGACGCTAACTCCAGGGTCCACAGAGCAAAGCCAAGTATGAGCCCCCAGGTTCCAACCAAGTGATCATTTGCCTTTTTGCAAGCCCCACATTAAAAGGTACATGACATCTACTAAATGGTTACCCTTGGGGAACCTTCAAAATCCGTCAACTGGAAATAAGATTCCAGTAGGGGAAACTCTAAAACCTTTAATTGCTCCAAGATGATATGTTGGGTTGGTAGACCTGGCTCATCTTAAAAGGAAGTTTTTTTTGAAGGTAAAACTGAATAATATGGCATTAAAGAAACATGATTCGGGTTCTCATGCTTATAAAATCATAGCTGTCATTTCTGGGTTTGCTGAAGACTGTGTGCAATTCCTTACTAAGTTGGAGAAAACCAATACTGTACACACTTAGGTACATTCTGCACTTTTCTTTTCTTTACCAAACCCTCACAGGGTTTTTCATATTTTTAGTTACTGAAAATACTCAAAACAAAGATTGTTTTCCTCAGTACAAACATCAGAGGAAAAAGTCATTTCATGTTCTAAAATAACTTATTTTATGTGCATCTTTACACACGTGCCACATTGATTTGGTTACTTTGTAAAGCCTTAAGACAGAACCAAGACGGCGTTGAGAAAATGTTGAAAAATCTAACAAGTGGAGACTCAAGACGTTTATTGGTTTTCTTTCAAAACAACTACAGACGGATTTTCAAGGAGGTAAACGAGATGAAGACTGAAGGTAAAAAAAAAAAAGGATCATTTAATGAGGCATAGAGGTGGCCTTAGGAATTTGCACCTAAAGAAAATCTATAAACCAAAAAATCATAGAATAAATAATCTTGGGAGGCAGTACAGCATGGGGTTAAGAAAAACCTCAGTCCCATAGCCTGGGTTCACCCATGAGGGGTGTGACCTTGTATAAGTTAGCCATTCTCCCTGTACTCAGCTCCTTCCTATTTAAATGGGGTTGTTCACAAGACCTGTTTCCTAAGGTGGCTTGCTGTGAGGATGAAATAAGATGATTTATAGAAGCCCTTAGGGCCATATCTGGTAGGTGCTCAGTAACTGCCAGCTATTGAAGGCAGAAGATGTCACTATCACTGCAGCCCACTCGAAAGGGTGCGGAGAAGGTAAGTTAAACAAACGAACATCAGGATGCAAGTTAAACCAAAACAAGGCCAATCATAGGTCACCCACTGAGACCTCATGGTAGAACTGACACACTGTGGGTGTTCAGTAAATATTGAATGATTGACTCAGTCAACCAGCTAATCAATCAATTAGTGAATGAATCAAGGAATGGAGGCACAGGAAGAAAAGCTGACTTTCAGCAAAGCTAAATTCTCTGCCTTCTGCAGGCCCTTGATTCTTTCTAATCCACCCATAAGAGAGGACGTTTCCACCATTATTCAGAATAGTCTTTCTATTCCTCATGCAGTAGCTCAGCTCAGAGGAGGGGATTTTAAACCTTTTCCAACACTAGACTAACATATATGCAAGAACGCAGCAAGTTTATAAACAAAAGACTCTGAGTGACCTCAACATCATGACAGGAGAAAAAGATGTTCAAAGATGAAGTTGTGTTTAACACACCCTTTACTTCTGTCTGAGTAGCATGATTTTAAAATGAATGAATATCGTGTGATAAAATATATATATTAATACATTTTCACATAAAAAGATAACTACAAAAGAAAAGGAAGTGTGTTGAATGGGGGGGTGGGGAAGCAAAGCCAGGGACACTGGTTATCTCCTTGCCCCTAGGAGAGGTATCCAGTCCTTCAATCCAGTTATGTACCTTCAGAAATTGCTTTCGGCTTCTTTCCAATTCTGAACCATGAGCAAAATCACAAACACATTCGACAACAATATGTTTCTCTTGCGTAAATGTCTCTTCTAGGCCACATACATAATTAAAATCTTGTTGACTCAGGAATAATGTCTCAGAACTGAATGTCCAAACTCTGTAACTTGCTTCCTTTTCTAACCAGACAGGGCAGCTGCCAAGAGCTTCTGAGCCCTCTGCCGTATGTAATTATTATACATTATATAGCATATACTTGATTTGCCAAAGCCTGCCAGAAATTGTTCCCATGACGACTTATTTGAACTTTGTTGTGTATACATGTGACCAAAAACACAATGTACCAAAGCAGAGGGAAAAAAAAAAGGAGGTGGGATGGGAGTGGGTGTGCTTAGCCATTCTTATTTTCCATGGAAATGAGATGAAAGTCTTAAGGGAAGCAATATACATGCACACAGCTTATAAAGCAAAATTCACTTAAGGTGAAAGACTGTTTCAAAAATTAATGATGCCATAGGAGAACACAGATTCTTGGCTTCCGACATTTGAAATGAGGAAATAGACTTTAAAAGGTCTTCAGAATATATATGAGGCATAAAATAAAGCACTCTGGCCCTCTTTCACTTTTGGGCAGCACCAGATTTAAGCCAGACATGAAAATCTATCCTATTTTTAAAGATCTCTAGAGAAAGAGGTTGCACAATGTTTCTTAGGAGGTTGTTCCAATGTTCCTCCCAGTCATAAAACTCTTACATTCTAACCTAAATCCCTCACACTCCAGTGTCAGCCCACTTCCTTTCGCTCAGCCTAAGCATGGTTGAAGAACAGTCGCTCCCTTACCAAACCAACATTATGAGAATATTTTCAGTGCTGTGTTTTTTCTTTCAGCCTGCAGTTGCCTGAATCGCTCCTATTCCTTCAAAAATATTTACATAGGATATTGGCTTTTTTTTTCCAGTTTTCTGAAAGTTCTCCATTCTGCCGCAAATGTTCTTCTAAAGGCTTTTAAGCTACCAGTAATTACAGATTTTAGTATCTCTCGTTTAAAAAAAATTTTTTTACCAGATAGTTCCCCACCTATCCTCGTTTTTCTATAATGTTTTAAAACTTCTTTCAGAAAAGAAATGATCTTCAAATGTTAGTGGGACATAGAAAATTAGAGAAGCTTTTAAGAAATAAGATGCCCAAGTTTTGACCCTGATTCAGGAAATTAGAAAGTTATCAAGTCCATTATTAGAAATGAAACAAAAATAAACAGGCAAAAACAGTGAAAAAAAAAAAAAAGCATGTCCTCTTTGGTAAAGTCAGTTCTGCTTCTGCATTTAAAACTGACACATTAACAGAGTCAGGTATTTGATTCAGTGCTGGAGTTCGACATCACAATCCCCATTAGCAGGAAAATCAAAACCAAACCTAATCCATGCCTACAAGTTTCCCACACTAGAACTAAATACAGTGCCAGCAGGCTCTTGATGTATAATACATTACCACACGAAAATGTGATTATGAAAAATACGAGACTGCCACTGTCTGCAAGTACATAATGCATTCAACATAAGTTATGCAGTAGCTTTCAAAATTTAAGCTGGTTTCTGTGGATATGAGTCTGTTCAAAGGTCCCCGAGTGGCAAGGTAAAGAAAGAACTAATTGCTGGATAAAATAACATAGAAATAGAAACATCAACATAATGCAAGAGCCGAGGAGGAGCTAGAAGAGGCAAGAGCACCTTTTCCAGAAAATCTGAAGGTGAATCAGGGTAGGTCTGTGCTGAGATCCTAAACCATGTGGTATTATTATTATTATTAGTGTTGGATTGCCATAAAAGGGGAACACCAGGGCCTGCCTCAATGATTTGCCCAGGTGGCCTTGGTTTCATTTCTCTCTCTGATATTCTTTAGCATCAGTGTTGGATTACCCAAAGGGGCTGCCTCAGTCTGGGCTCTGCATTTTCCCACATGCACACAGGGAAGAGAGGGAGAAAAAACTCTAAAGCAACCACAGAAATGCAGGTCAAAAGGAAAGGGCTCAGAAACTGCTGCAAAAGGAGTGGGATGAAAGCCACAGAAAGATGGCAGTCAAATGCCAAGAGATATTCAAGGACAGCTCGCGTGTGTAAGGAAAGAGGTATCTCCTGTGATGAGAAGTTTTAAGATCTATTCTCTTACCAACTTCCTAATATACAATACAGTATCGCTAACTATAGACACCATGCTGTACATTACATACGCAAATGTTGAATCATCACGTTGTACACTGAAACTGATATAATGTTCTTTGTCAAGTATAACTCAGTTTTTAAAAAAGGTGTCTGTTTGTAACAATTTGTCCATGAATGTGTTCTGGTGGGGTCAATTATACTTAGCATTGTTGACTACTTTGTCTTTTCTTTTTAGATTCAGGATCATGGTCTTTTTTTAGTTCTTCTCCAAACTTCTTGCTCTGGTTCCTCTGGTTTCTTTTCAATGAATTGTCTACACGTTGTTTTTCTCTAGAGTTTCCATTCTTAATTCTTTTCTCTTTCCCCTGTATATTCTCTTCATTCAAAAATCTTATGTGCCTCCATGGGTTCAACTATCACCTATAAAAATGACTCTAAATGTCAGATTCCACAGGTTAAGCGTTCAGTCCTGTAAGACTGTCACCCACCATCACCTCCCCCCCTCCCCAACTTCAGGCTCCAGTCACAAGTCCAGGCTATAGATTAGAGGGTCCCATGACCCCTCTTTGGACTTCAGACATTAGTTGCAAGCCATACAGGGTGTTACCTGTAGTTCTCACCAACTGGCAGCAAATCAGAGCTTCCTATGACCTCCTCTTTGAGTTCAATTAATTTGCTAGAGTGGCTAACAGAACTCAGGGAAGTATTTTACTTACTAGGTTACCAATTAATTATAAAAGAACATAACTCAGGAATAGTCAGATAGAAGAGCTGCATCGGGCAAGGTACGGGGAAAGGGCTCGAAGCTTCCATGCGCTCTCCTAGTCCACCACTCTCCCTAAGCTCCATGTGTTCACCAGCCTGGAAGCTCTCTGGACCCTGCCCTCTTGGGTTTTTATGGCGGCATCATTACATTACATAGTCACGATTGATTACATCATTTGGCTGTTGGTCATTGATTCAACCGCCGGGCCCTCTTCTCTCTCTGGAGGTGGGGGGTGGGACTGAAAGTTCCAAACCTCCAATCACATGGTTGGCTCCTCTGGCAATCAGCCCCCAACCTTAGGTGAGGCCCAGAAGTCACCTCATTATCATAACATGAGACAATTTGCCACTCTCAATTGTTAGGAAATTCTAAAGGTTTTGGGAGCTGTGAGTCAGGAACCATGGATGAAGATCAAATATATATGAGAACTATATTTTTATCATCTGAATGACCAAATATACATTTTTCTTATAAATCACAATATCACATCCTGTATCTTCTATTTCTGTAAATAGTACAATCCTCTCCATCATTTCTACTTCTCTTTTCTTTGTATTATTTTTTTAATTGAAATATAGTCAGTTTACAATGTGTCAGTTTCTGGTGTTCAGCATAATGTATGCCATACATATACATACATTCCTTTTCATATTCTTTTTCATTATAGGTTACTACAAGACATTGAATGTAGTTCCCTGTGCTATACAGAAGAAACTTGTTATTTATTTTATACATAGCAGTCAATATTTGCAAATCTCAAACTCTCAGTTCATCTCTTCTTACCCCGTTCCCCCGGGTAACTGTAAGTTTGTTTTCTATGACTGTGAGTCTGTTTCTGTTTTGTAAATAAGTTCATTAGTATCTTCTTTTTTCTTTTTTATTAGATTCCACGTACGAGTAGTATACGGTACTTTTCTTTCTCTTTCTGACTTACTTCTACTTCCCTTTTTGCTGCACCCCATCACTTAGCAAGTCCTGTGAATCATATCTGTAAGACAAGGCTCAGGTCACATTCACTCTCGCTAGATTAACCTTTCGCTTACTCTTGCCTTGACTATTATAATAGTGTACCAGGCGGGTTCCATCCCTGAACTGATTCTTAAAATTATTGGCAAGTGATTTTGATGTCACAGTTTGGCTGATCATCCCTCTCCTTTTTGAAATCCTTCTGTACATCTCCATTGCCTATCAAACTTAGTTCAACTCTATTTTTAAAAAATAGTAAGTTTATTGAGTACACTGTGTGACCTGAGCTACACAGGTATCATTCTACTTATTTCTCCAAGAAGTTTATAAAGTAGACGTTTGTATATGAAATAGATCATTACAATGATAAAATATTAAAATAGTTCCATCAATTGTGGCTATACCATTGATTCAACAATCTCTTTTTAGGCAATAAAGAAAAATTACACTAAATATACATAATGACTGACTAATTTTTCTTGATTTCAAAAACATTAAAATGGGGAACAAAATGTGAATCTTAGAAACAAGGTAATAAAATATCATCCCATTTTAAGCAGTCAGTGTCCCTTCTTCCTTTGGTCGAGGGTTCCCATTTTTTAGGCTTATTTCCCTCTCTTCTCTTGATGTTCCTCACACTTGCCCATTCCTGTGTCTTGGCCTTGATTTCTCCTCCACCAGGAATATTCGTTCCCCTTCTTCCACACGCCCAAAGACAGCGAGGCTGCAACACTCGGCTCTAACACACCCTCCCTCGTTAACTCTTTACTGATTCCTCGAATGAAAATGACCTTTCATTCCTCCTGAATTCCATTTTGCACTCTGATATGCAACTACGCTTTGTACCTTGTGATCAGGTTATGTATACTCTCTCTCCACTAGACTACAAGTTTCTCTGAGACCCAGACTGTACCTCAAACATCCCTGCACAACTACCCGCCAGTGTCTCCCTCCTGCACCCCCACTAAGGCCTAGCAACCCTGTGCACATAATAAGCTCTTAGACATATTTATCAATTGGATGACTAATCAGAAAACATTTAGTGATCTCCCTCTATCACTCATCCTGACCAAATGAAGATGGATGGTCCCCAAGCATGTCGCCACTACTCAGCCAAGAATCAAGGTGTAATACTTCAAGAAAAGTTCCTTCTCTTGCCACGATCAAGTCACAACTTGACGGGCCTTCACAGCTGCACTTTTTAAAGTGCTGCCCTTTTTATTTCTCCAGGAATAAAACTCCTTTTGAAGGGAACTCTTTAGAACATAGGCTAAACCGACCTTCCTTTTAAAAATATAAAATCCTTCTAAGCAACAAACAGAAGAAATGCCCTGTGTGCTAACATGGAACTTTTTTTTATCATCTTGTTCTTGCCATTTCCTGGAGGGGAGGTTGTTGTGGGAAACCTAAATATTTCTTGGCCTTGGCCCTTGCCCTGGTATTTCATAAGAAAGTGTTACATTTAAAAAGGAAAGTATTTCACAGGCATTTTTTTTTTGTATTCCTCATTATGAGTCACAGACATTAGTAAATGATGCTGTAAAAAGTTCTGCTTGCTCTTTTTGCTTTATAGGATATAGCAGAATCTTGTGATGATCTAGTATACTACTAAAACTCTTCATCGCAGTGATAGAGCTTTCAAAAAATTTAAAACATTCTCTTATTTAGTTCTCAAAACAACTCTTTGATGTAGGTATTAATATGGAATCTAAAAAAAATGATACAAATAAACTTATTTGCAAACCAGAAATAGACTCACAGACATAGAAAACAAACTATGGTTACCAAAGGGGAAAGGAGTGGGGAGGATAAATTAGGAGTTTGGGATTAACATATACACACTACTATATATAAAGTAGATAAATAATAAGGCCCTACTGTATAGCACAGGGAACTATATTCAATCTTATAGTAGTGTATAATGGAAAAGAATATGAAAAAATACACATATATATGCAGCTGAATCACTTTGCTATACACCTGAAACTAATACATTATTAATCAAATATACTTCAATACAAAATTAAAATACATATATACATATTTTATGAATGAATCAACAGAGAATCATTCAAGAATCCTTTTACCCAAGTTCATATAGTTAATAAATGGCAGAGGCTGGGTTTGAATCCAGATCTTCTTACACCAGGACCTGAACCTTGTTCATAATTCTACAAGGGAGCTCATGCGAGAAACTAGTGCTTTAAAATGAGACCATTCATGGAAAAGTCTACAAACTGCCATCGTGTGCCTTTGAAAAACACCAAGAGCTTCTGGAGGGAAAAGAGTTTCGAGAGAAAAGAAACCAATCCTAAAGGCTTACAGACTGGACACACAAAAGTCTGTGTGGTATAAAAGTGTTTAAAGTGTTTCCTCAGCCCATTACTGTCTAGATTCTGAGGAAATCAGAATTCTCTACCCTCTCAAACCTCCTATTTCCAGCTTTCTGGCTTGGAATTCTGCCACAAGAAAACAGGTGGTTTGTGTCACCTCATATCTCAATTTCTGAAAAATCTGTCAACATCATCAATTCAGATAAATAGAGATAAGACGTGAGGATCTGAAGGTTAGATCAATAGCTTTCCTGTCTTTTTAAGGAAACAGCTCTCTGTCTATCCACACGCTTAGCCAACGTATTGATTTATGATGGCACCTCTGCTCAGGCCCACCTTGCCTAACCCCAAAATACACTGCATACACATGCCCTCTGGCAATCCTCCCTTCCCACTCCGCTAGGGTTAGCATTGTTATTTGGCCAGTAATTATTAAAGGTGAAATGGGGAAACGTAGGTGTTCAGATCACACCAAGGAAATCTTTCAAGGAAACTTACGTTGGGTGACTCACACTGAGTGAAATCACAAAAATTTATAAAAATATATGTTTCATCTTTATAATGACCTTGACAGATGGGCATAATTATTTCCATTTTATTTATGAGGCTCATACGGAGGCTCAACAAAGTTAAATAACTCACCCAAGATCATACAGCTAGAAAGTAGTGGATCCAAACTTTCTTCTTTCAAAATTATGCTGTTACTGATTCTACCACATTGCTACTCAGATCTATTTTTATGTGATAGTAAGATGTAGACAAAATTCAGTATAATATATCACCAGATTAACTTCACCAGGAAGCAGTAAATGTGGTAACAGAAGACAGAGAGAATAATCTAGACCTCCCATTGGTTTCCATTTCCCTCCTTCTCTCTGGAATTACTCTTAATTAAATTCTTAATTACAACCATCTATACACATGTCTAACACATTTGAACCTTAAGTTTATACTGTATAGCACAGAGAAATATATTCAAGATCTTGTAATAGCTCATGGTGAAAAAGAATATGAAAATGGATATATGTATATTCATGTATGATTGAAAATTGTGCTGTACACCAGAAATTGACACAACATTGCAAACTGACTATAACTCAATAAAAACAATATAAAAAGCATTAAAAAATAGCCAAAAACAACAGTTCAAACATTCTATTGTTTTGAAGAAAACAACTACAACATACAAAAGATACTCTGAGATCCACCTGAGGGACAAGCTTCTCTGGGACCAGTGTGAGGCAGTTGTGTTCACAGTGCAGATAGGAAACCAGCCACTGCCTCTAAAACTATCTTCCATCAATTCCTGTGGTTCTGGACCATTGACCGATATCAGAAAGTTGATCACTTCAAAAATAACATACCCACAGCTGCATGCAATCAGGTATCTGGTAATTCCTGGAATGGTTTAGGCAAGTCCAGAGAACACTAAAGAAAGAAGAAACATGGCACTTAAATTGGTCATGGGGAAACTGAATCACGGTGGGTAAAGCTGTTCGGTTTGGACAGTATGGTGCCATCTTTGTATAAGAGTACTTGTTTAAAACTTACGGTTACCTGGGGAAAAGGGGGAGCGAAGGGATAAATTGGGAGTTTGAGATTTTCAAATACTCATTATTATATATAAAATAGATAAAGAAAAACAAATTTCTTCTATAAAGCACAGGGAACTATGTTCAGTATCTTGTAGTAACCTATAATGAAAAATAATATGAAAATGAATATATATATGTATGACTGAAACATTATGCTGTACACCAGAAATGGACACATTGTAACTGACTATATACTTCAATAAAAAAAGCGTACTTGTTTATACCATACATAAAATAGATAAGCAACAAGGATTATTGTTTATTGTTTAGCACAGGGAACAATACCCGACAGCTTGTAATAACCTATAATGAAATATAATCTGCAAAAAACCCCTGAATCACTATGCTGTACACCTGAAACTAATGCAAGATTGTAAATCAACTATATTTCAATAGAAAAGAGTACTTGTTTAAGTAATTATTTGAATGTCTTAATAGGTTTTATCCACAGACATGTATAAAAATGGGACTGAAAATGGAAAAATACTGGTACTATTGATAAGGATCGATTTCATAAATTTGAAACAATTATGTTGAAGATGGAAAACAGTGGCCAAGCCAAAAGCAGAGAAACCTTTGTCTCAACCTGAGGATGGTTGGATGTCAGCCAGAACTCCATGTGTCCGGGGGTGGGGGGTGGGGGAAGAATTAAAGAGCACAGACAAAATGCTGGAAATACACAACTGAAGGCTAGCTCTAAAAACAAGATGCGTTAAGGGATTTTATGGCATTTTTAGCTCGTTGGCCCTAGGATGCTGTTTACAATAGGTGAGTCTATTACTCGCGTGTTGTGGACTAGTTCGCACTTTCACGAGCGCACGATGTACAGACGTAGGTAGAGAACTGCCCGTACCTAGCTGTGCTGTCTCTGTGCCCATTCGTTTAAGCTCAACAAACAAACAAACTGCATGCCAGGGGTGAAGCCCGCAGAATAAGCGTAAGAACACTAAAACAACTTCAGGCCCAGGAGCCGGGGCACGCGGCCAGGTTTCTGCCCGCGACGAGCGGAGCCTGAGGCAGCCCCCCCCCCCCCCCCCCGCGACGGGCGCGCAGGCGCACGCAGGCCGCTCTGCCCGGAGCGCGGAAGCCTTCGGGCGGCGGCCTTCCTTCAGCCGCTGCGGGGAAAAGAAACTAGATACACGAATTGCCTTTAAGTTCCCGTTTCGAAGAACAGCCAAGTAACCCCAGAGCACAACGTCCCACGCCGAGTCCCAGGAATTTCTTGGACTGGGATGAAGGTCCATCGGCGAGCGCCCAATTCTGTCCCCAGTTTCCAGTCCAGGCTTTTTCTTCACTCAGACACCCAGAAGCCCTCTTTCCAGTGTGGTTTTATCTACCGGCCCTTACCTATCATAATCAGACTTGCCTTCCCTCGAAGTAAATAGAGTGGAGAGGAAATGTCTACACCCCACGCCCCTTACTGGGGAATCCAAGCCTCAACTCACATCCTGCAAGCTCAGGATGGAACATGAATCCTTTTAACTACCTGGGCACAGGAGCGGACTATCAGGAGACTGCCAGCGGCCTCCGCACACTGCCACACTATTTACACAGCTGATGGAAGTTTGCCCGGTTAAGGAATTTGGCTCTAGAAGATTCCCCTGCGAATTCCCAAAGAGCCCATTCACCCTGTCACAGCCGCACAGATGCCCGCGGAGATAGGAAGACTGGGCTTCATTTTCTCACTTCCTCTGTACACACCATAATTCTACACGTTTATTTAAAAGTGGGGGGTCGGAGAAGAGCTGGGGGAGCTACAAAACATAACATTATATGAGATATTTTCAGAAAATATTTTCGGTAAAGTCAACAACCCTCGGCCCCTGCCACTCAAACATTCCTCTGCTTCGCTCAGGAGTCTAAACTCTGCCCTTCGTGTTTGCAGACTCGAGGCACGGCTGGGACGTGACTCTCACAGAAAGTCAATCTTTCCAAGGCAGAGAGAGGGGAGAGCCCAGAGTCAATCAACTTTCAAAGCAGAGAGGAGAGAAACAGCCAAGCAGAAGCCCTAACATTCCCCTCCTTTAATAATTCAAAGCCTTGCTATTAGCAGGGGAAGAGAAAAAGTGAGACAGGATTTTATCATGACAATAAGACACAGCAGAGGTGAGGAGCTGGAGGAAGTCATTTTCAGAAGACCTTCTTGATATTTGAAACATAAGGATGAATTTTTGTTCTGTCAATTATTAATATATGTTAGAAATGACAGTAAGCTGTTAATTTCTCGGACTCCCACTACTAACTTCGACAGCCCTGGCGGTCCAATCCTGCCAGCGGAGGGGCCTGCTTTTCCCAGCTGTGAATAACCTCTTTCACTAGGAAAATTGGTCAGGAAGCAAATCCCCATTTGGGAGAGGTGTATATGAGATGTAAATGCATATCCAAAATGTTCCCTTTCTTAAATTTCCTTTCCTTGGTGCTCACTTTCTCCTAACCTAAATAATTAATCATCCTATGATGCTCAAAGAAACCCCATCTAAATGAACTCAGCCTAAAAAAGGAGAAGAAGGAGAGGTAAGTGGTCCTCCCACGGATGGCCCCCTTCTCCCCTTCGGGGAAGGCAAACGTATAGGCTCAAGGTTAAGGGCTGAGGTTTTGGTGTCAAACTCTTGAGTTTGACTTGACTCCACTAATGACTCTGAAACTTCGGACAGATTACTTTCATCTCCATTTCCTTACTTGTGTCAATTTTCTTATTTGTAAAATGGGAACAAGCAGAGTTCCTAACTTCTAGGGTGGTTGTAAAGACTAAACATAACACACCTTGACTAGTACCCGAAATAAAGTGAGCACTAAGTAGCTCACAATTACTATCGTAGGCTTTTCCATTGCTAGACAGATTCCAGCAGACCACACGAGGACGGAAGGCAGACAGCTGTGATTAGAGAGGAAAAGTCACAGACAGAAGAGTTCTGAACTGTTATTTGAAAAAGTAGAAAATTGAGTTACAATTTGATTTTTTCCCAAAGATGTCTGTTAAATCTGTTGTGATTTTATATGAACTTTTCTTTCTTATAGTTTAAAATTGATCTTCTGGGGACTATAGCTGAAGTTCCCGAATACTTCATAAGAGTTTATCAGGCATCTCTGACTGGTCATGTCCAATTTATACACATAGTTTTCAAAATACTGCAGATTGTGAACAGCACATCATATAAAATTACAGGGGGCTGAATCCTATATCCAGAGTACTCTACCAATATGTGTGTATGTGTGATACCAGAGAACCACTAAAAGGCCAGTTGCTTTTTAAATCCTGTTATGTAGCTCGAGTGTCCTGCCTTGACCAATTTAATGAGTTGATTAACTGAGCCTTTATATTTAACTCAGTAAAAAAAACTAAGCAGATGTGACTTAAATTAAAAGTTTGTTGAATTAAAAAAAAAGATCTCTTTCTGTTCAGGATTGTTAAAATGAGTCTGCAGAAGCAAACGCTCAGTGACTTCTTAAAGCAAATTAAATTCTGAAGAGGATTATCGAGGGGTCCTGGCTGGCCTGGATGGCTACATGAACGTAGCAGCTCCATGGAGCAGATGGAAGAGGAGGTAAATGGACAACTGAAGGATACGTGCAGGGGTGCATTTATCCAAGGAAACCACGTGTTGTACGTAAGTACACAGACAAGAAGGATATGAAGACAGTGAGAGTACAATACTTTTCATACTTGGATATGTTTTTTATTAAGTTTTTTTGGTTCTTGTGTCATATAGTTTGTCCTCGTTTAATCATTGGTGAGTTTTTTCAGTGACCCATGAATAAGAAATGATAAAATTGTTGATTTAATTGTAAAAAAAAAAAGCAGATATAAGTTAAATAAAAAGTTTGAATTTAAAAAGAAAGATCTGTTAGTGGAGTAGAAACAAAAGAAAGACAGTCATCCTTTTACTACAAGTCTAGGGTGGAGAGGGTATAGCTCAGTGGTAGAGCACATGCTTAGCATGCACGAGGTCCTGGGTTCAATCCCTAGTCCCTCCACATAAAATAAGTAAATACCCTAATTACCCCCCCAATTCTTTTAAAAAGTCTAAACATGATGATATCATACTAGTGATTATTTACAGGTTAATGATTTGTAAGAAGTTGAGAGAAAACAGTCTTTCTGTATGCATACAGAAATAATAGAATGCGCTTTATTTGAGAAATTAAGGAGAACTTAGAAAAAGGCAATTTAAAAATGACCAAAGAATGAAAGAAAGAAAACAAGAAATGCCTAAAAAAGAGAAGGCTAATGAGCAAGCAACAAACCAACTTCATGCTCAGCTGATCTCCGTAATAATGCCGGTGTCTGGGGACAGAAATAACCTCATATTACAGGCTTTCTGTGATTCGGGGAGGGAATTGCACTATAAATTACTATGTAGTCTGGGGATTGCGTTAGACTCACAGTGTAACTCTATCTCTGCCTTTACCCATCTCTGAAGGTCCAGCTTAAACCCTTTCTCATCCCCTCAAAGGAGAAAATTGGCCTTGTGGTTGAAAGAAAAGAGGCCAGAGTAGGGAAAACCCGGGTGGGGGTGCTGGAACAATCACTTATTAGCTATGTGGTGGTAGCTTATATAACCTTGCTGAACCTCAGTGTCCTCATGTGAAAAATGGGGGCTTCCAGCAGAACCTATCTCCGAGGGCTGTGTGAGCAGTCAACGTGAAAATGCACACTGGGGATAAAGGTCTCCCTTCCTGAGTAGCAGCAGGCAGAGCACAATCCAACTGTTCAATTTACAGGTAAAAAAACAAAGATCCAGAGAAGTTAAAATCTAGCCCAAGGTCATACAGTGAGTTAGTTTCAAAGCTACCTTTGAACCTAAAACTAAACCTAGATTAGAACCTATATCCTGATTCTTAATTCAGCATTTTTGCTTCCACCTCCATGGAACTTTGAAATTTTCCCCCATGTGGATTTTGCCTTTTTCTGAACATTTTCAGAAAGTACCGTTTTCAACCAATACCATCAGTAGAGCACTTGGAGAGTCTCAAGTGATAAATTTGTTCCCTCAACTATATTATAAGTTCCTCGAAGTGATGAAAGAGGTTTCAGATGTCTTCTGTTTATCCACAGGTGTCTACTCAAATGCTGGGCGTGTAATATTGTTAACTGATAGATACAGTGGTTTCCTTAGGAAGAGGTTCTACTCTGAACAAAACGTTACTATGAGGAAGATGCTGACCAGCTGTTCAGGTCTGCAGAAGACTAGATCACATGAAATGGGGCTTGAACATGCCCAAAGAGACCCATAAAAAAATCAGCTGCAAGGGAATTTAAACACAGAAATACTGGAGCAAAGAAAGCAGCAGTCTCTCTCCTCATGTAAATATTTTTTTAAATAGTCTATTTTTAGATAAAAGTGGCTTGACATAGGCCATTGGTTTCTAAGCTATAGTCAGTAAACCCCAAATATGGCAGAATTACTACAAAGGATTTGCAAATTGATTTGCACATTGAACATTTTAGAATGAATAAATAATGTCTTGAGCGTATATACAATTCTTTTCCTCCCAAATGCACATGCAGTCCATTTTGATTTAATAAAATGTAAATTCTTTAAACACAGTGTGGATTTGGTTGTAATTTTTGTCCACTGTGTGTTTTTTTCAATCAGTAAAGCAGTGGCTAACATTTATGAGCATTTACAATGTGGCAAGGACAGAACTATGTTATAGAGATTACTTTACCTCTTATTAGCAGCCAGAAGGTAGGTACAATTGTTATCACCATTGTATATATAAGAAACTGAGATTTGTAGAGTTTAATTAATTCACACTTTGGTTTTACTGGCAGAAAATTATGGAGCTAGAATGTGACTCCAAAGTTTGTGGTACTGCCCATTGTTGGGCCACTTCCTAATTGACTGGTATAAAACATTTTACCTATTTACATCCATGTATATGTATTTAGGTAGTGAGTGTTTACCCATGAAATTTGATGTTTAAAAAAGATCATCATATCTGTAAGGGTTAGTAACAGCACAAACTGGAGGTTCCAAGTGGCTCTGGAATAATTAGCTCTCTGAATTTAGGCAAGCCAGGTGCTCAGATCTAACAGATTCAACTGATTGATTTCTAAGCTCCAAGAAATTCTATCATTCTATAATTCAGATCAGCATTTCCCAAAATAGATTCTGCAGAATTCTGGTCATAAAGGATGGTCCACAGAAAAAGGTTTCCATTATCAAACAAGTTTGAGAAACATCATGAATCAAAAGAATCACCATATACAAAAGAGAATAACCTCTTCTGGAAATTTGTAATTACACTTTCCCATATTAAAAGCTCTGAGAAGTCCTGCAGAGCACTAGATTACACAAAATTAAACATGTTCTCTTCTTGTAAGACTTCTCAACAAGGAAACTTTTTCATCCTGTGTAGCCCAACATACTGTAAAAATATTTGGGCATCAAATGTCTTCTGTACAGACATAACTATTTTCATGAAATTAATTCCAAAGAACACCTGTAGGTTATAACCTAACTCTGGCAGATAAAACATTTCTGAATTAATGTGGTAGGCTCACGAAAAGTGATTTCTGAGAGTCTTCCAAAAATTGTCATTCTGTAGCCGTATTGGCTTTCAGAAAGCTCTTTAGTCTAAAGGTATATTTATCTAAGGACTATACAGATTTAATTTTTTGTTTGTTTCTCTTCAAGCATGGAATAAAATTTTTATAACAATGATGCTTTGAAGATTATGTTCTTCTGTTCTTCAAAGTCTGTTCTAGACCAATGGTTCTCAAACGTTACCATCATCAGAGTCACCTAGAAGGCTTGTTAAAGCAAGGATCATCGAGCCGACTGTGGAGCTTCTCATTCAGGAGATATGCAATGAGGCCCGAGAATTTACACCACGACCGCGCTGCAGGTCTGGGGGTTCTACCACTCCTCTAGAGCTCGTGTCTGATTTAGATCATGAAGTAGCACTCAGAAGATGTTTTGGTCTCTTTCCATCATTGAGGGCTGTTATCTTTTGTTTTCTGTAAGTTTGACTTAGATACTTAGCCAAATATATATGGTGTTTTCTCTGTGCTTTGAATTTTTCACTTATGAGGAGTTAGGAGAACAGAGAGAGTATTTGACCAAGCTTTAATTGAAGAAGAATTTCTGAAAATATTTTGTATTAGTTCATTTAAGAGCTAACTCTCTTACTTCTCATTTAATCACATGGATTAAATTTCAGTAAAGTGAACTTACTCTTGTCTCCTTGTGGGAGTGATTAAGTAATATTTTGTAAATACAGACAAGTTTCACATCACTAACACTTGGGCTGGGGCTCCATTCACTGGAACTCACAGACCTTTAATTCTGGAACTTTAATTTCCACAATAGAAATGTCTATGATGCTAAAGAGCCAAGGAGCCTTTAAAATAATGGTGATTATAAATGTAGCTACAGAATCACAAAATTGGCACCGCCTGGTATAATAAACATGTTCCTGGTAAACTGCAAGTCAAATCACTGTCAACTGGATCCTATTTACATATTTACATATCCTAATTTTGGGTGTAACCAACTGACACTATTTCTCAACTCTTTAGTATGAAGTTTCTGCTTATTGTACACTCCCCAGCCCTACTGACTTGTCAAGGAAGAAAGGACAGAAACTAATCTTTACTGAGCATCTCCTAAGGGCTACATTATTTTGTCTGTATCAGATCTGTGATGAGGGCTTGCTCCCTGGAAAAGCTGAGGGAGAGAGGTTCATTAGAAAGTGGCAGCATGAGGACATGTCCATGACCAGTCCAAAGTCCACTCTTCTTTCACCCTACTCCACCAACTACTCTGCTTCAAGTCCTTAGCGATCCTTGGATGGAGTAGGAGAGCTCTCTCTTTAAAAGCTCTAGGGGAGAATTATTTGCTGTTGGGGTGAATTACCCATAATTTATAAAGCTTTAAAATTACCATTTTCCCATATGTGTCTCCTTAGAGGTGAAAACATCTTATAGCGAAATTAAGTGAGAGGCAGGGTGGGTGCTAACTAATGGATAAAATTAAATCAAAACATTTTACTAAGAAGGATACAAAATGTTACACCTTTACAGACTGCTGTTTAATAAGCCCAGCAAACGACTCAAGGGTGTAGTTAAAAAAAAAAAAAGGTACAATTTAAAGGTTCTCCATGAGCACCTTCACATTAATCCCAGGCTTAAGAAGGCATTGGCAGCATTAGTCTATCTACTCCAGCTGTAGTGAAAAAAACCACCACCACCACCAACTCGCAAGCATTGCCTTGCTTGTATAAAGCAGTTCCTGGCAGGGTTCTTGGCAAAAGTGAAAACATCCCATCTACCCAGGCTCTGAAACCCTGTGCAAATAGATTTCTGCCAAGTAAGCTGAGCTCTGCCCACGGAGCATTCTTTAGGACTTAGTATACACGTACGCTGAGTTCCCCACTCTTATCCACACTGTGTCAGTTTTTATAAGGCTTTTATGAATGTGTGACCTTAGGTTTTAAAGGGAGACCACAGAAGTTGACAATGACCTAAACTACCTGTGAATGTCAGCCTTTCAGCTAAGAGAATATTACTGATAAATCTAGGCTACACAGGGCTGCTCTGAAGCTCTGAAACCAGGCAAGAAACTGCCAGGTTTAATAATTACTGGGGTGTGAGAGACACGGCAGTTGACTGTTGATGACACCTCTGGGAAACTGTTTGCTAGAAATAAACAAGGTTTGTGAACAGAGCTCTACGACTCTAGGATCTGCTGGCTTCCACCGGTTAATTCTCCAGATTACTTCGGTAACCTTGTGTCAACAGTAACCCAGCTTCTTGTGAGCAGACTTAAATGCCACTGTTCTGCTGAGAGTGATACCAACGCCCTGCTCAGAGTATCAACAATTCTAGGTCAGAAACACAGACTAACATTTACATCAACAAGAGTCAAACGAAGTTCCTACTTTCCTTCCTTCCTTGATGTAACATTTACTGACTAGCGTCCTGTGAGAGACACTAGTCACAGAAAGATGATAAGATATGGTCTGTTCCCTCAAGGGGCTCGATCTAATCCACAAAATAAACAAGAAATGCACATGACACTATAGTAGGATAGACGTTACAGCAGAAGGCAGGCTGTCGTGGGAGACCGGGACGTAGGCAGCAGCCCACTGCATCACGCTTCACAGAGGTGGCAATTCAGTTGGGTGGTCATCGATGGCAAGGAGTTTGTCTGATGGAGAAAAGGGTGACAGAAAGAAGTCTTCAGGAAGAGAAAAGATCATACGCAAAAACATGGCCATGAGACAGGGCATGGCCTGCCAGGGAATGGTGAGAGGTTCTGAGTGGTTGCAGCAGAGAGTTTGAGGGAATAGTGGAAGAAACAGCAGGAAGTCTAGAACTTCTTAGCTAGGACGAGGATTTGGGGTGGACATGGGCAACTGAAGGCAGTGTCCAGGGCTGCTGAGGCACAGATTCACTGGGGTGAAGGAGGGCGGGATGAAATCCCGAGGCAATGATTAGTCCTACCAAGTACCCAGTCCAAATACATCTAGACAAGTCTTTGCTACAGGAAGGTCTGTGATGAACTGTACCAGTTTAAGCCATCATTTCCAGAGAAAAAGTCACTGTTATTGTTTCTCACAGATCAGGAGAGAAAGAAAGCCCTCTTTCCTTTCAAAAGACTGTATTAACCCCTACAGAAACTAGCTACCTTTCCCTGCCCAAATCTCACCTCTCCAATGCATCTTGCACGTTGCTGTTGGTGTCATCTTCCTAAAACATAGCTTTTAACACCTGGCTTCTCAGTGGCCGTAGAGCTTGAAGCTCACATTCTTTAGCAGTCTTAGCTTTTCCTCATACAGCATACCTTTCTACACTTCTGTGCTTTTGCTCATGCAGAAATGACATGCCTTTCTCCCCTACTCTTAACCTGCCAAAATTCTATTTGTCCAAAAGTCTAGCGTAATGGCCACCTCCTCAACGAAGCCTCCCTTTAGTCTTCTCATCGTGATGACTCCGTCTTCTCTGACCCATATTATCTTGCTAGTTTCAACCAAGCACCCATTTCCTCTGTCTTGTCTTTTAAGTAGTCTTTGGGAAGTTTTTACTGGAGTGAACATCTTGATTAGGGAGAAGGCAAGAAGGGAGGGAAGAAGGTTGGCTTTGGAGTAGACATAGTAACTGACTCCTACACAAGGATCAGGGAGAGGCAGTGTGAGTAATAAAAAGGTGAGACACAGAGGCCAAAGAGAAAGCTTGTACTTTCCAAAGATGGCTGCAGCAACATTCCTCAAGCTCCTCCACGCAGCCTCTTATCAAGAAGTGGAACCCATTTCTCTCCCTTTGAGTCTGGGATGGCCTTAGAACTCACTTGTAACCACTAGAACGCTGCAGAGGGGACGCTGCCTGACTCCCGAGGCGAGGTCAGGGAAGCCTGCAGCCTCCTCCTGGTTCTCTTGGGAGGTTGCTCAGCCCCCATGTAAGATGTCTACCCGCTCCGAGGCTGTGGTCCTGGAGACACCAGGCATGGGTGCTCCAGTAGACAGTCCCAGTTGAGCTCACACTTCCACATCCCCACCAAGGTGCCAGACATGTGAATAAAACCATCTCAGATCCTCTTGACCAGCCCATCTTCCAGCTGGCTACCCCTGAGTGACCCACCCATCTCAGGAGGAACAGAAGAATCTTTTTATCTCAAAAGAAGCTGAGTCTTGGCGGAATTTCTCACTCACAGAATCCAGGGAATACAATTTAATGGGTATTGTTTTAAGTTCCTATCTTTCAGAGTAGTTTGGTCCACAGCAAGAAATACCAGAAAAGCCAAGGAATGAATGAATCCTGATCCTGCCTTTTATTTCTAAAGCGAATCAGTCTTCTGAAAGGGTTGCAAACACTAGCCAATTTGAGACAAAAAACTTCCGGGATTCCCTTGAAAACATTTAGGGGGCTTGGTGAGGACCAATGAGTGACTTGAGTCCTTAACTGCGAACATGAGGCCAGAAGCCATTGGGGGCCCAGAGGTGCCCCGCACAGGGCGGTGTTGCAGATCTGACCCGTAGACGGTGTCCCATCACAGGCCTGTGCAAGCTTGCTGCACTTTGTAGAGGCAGAACTCAGAGGTCAGAGAAACAGAGTCTTCGTGCCTGGGAGATGGTTGAGACCAGAGGCTCGCTAAACAGCTGTTGCATGAATTGACTGAATTCCGAAACGGGAGACAACGCTGGTGGTGCCGTCTGCTGGGAGGCGACGGGCAGCTGGGACAACACAGGTCGGCACGTGCGCCTCCTGAGGCATCTCAGTCAGCGTGCTCGGCAGCCGGAGAGCTGTGGGCATCTGCTGGGCTCTCTGGGGAGGGACTCTCTCAGGGCTCTGGCTGGAGCTGCATGTCTTGCCCTCATAAGGCAACCCAGGCTTCTGTCCCCACTGTGAGCATCTCTACTTGAAGGTTACACTTGTTGCTCACACAGTATTTGCGTTTCTCTTCTCATCGTTCTGTGGAACTCATTACTAAGTATTAGCACCCACAGAGTCCCCCTAATAGTGTTCTGCCATTATTCTGAGCACTAAATAAAACATTCCTCTTTTCTGAGCTCACAATAGCTTCTTTTTCCTCAGGACCCTATTCAAGATCTCGCATACTGATTTAAACCTATTAATGCCCGTAGGAGAGGCTGACTCAAGACCAGCGTACAGGCCCTCATAGTTATCCTGGAAAGGAAATGGTGAGATCTCTGATCTCTAAAGCAGCTTTCTTCTCCTGGGAGAGGAGATCAGAGTCATGTCCTATATTTTCAGAAGGTCTTTCATATTCTTATTCAGTGAATATTTTTGAAGCCATAATTCTGACTGAGAATGTGCTAGATGTGTTAAGCTAGATTTTTTTTTTACAAGAGTTAAGATTTTGTTGGGATTTTCAAAGGGCTAAAAATTTTATGAGTCAAATATCTTACTTTCATTAAATCGACAACAAATTACATAGGTTTCAGGATTCTAACTGCGTATTTCCTTCACATAAATCTTAGGATTCCCAGTCTCCTGTAGAAATCTCAACTTTGTCTCTGTTTTAGAATAAAGTCAGAGATTTGTTAACTATAACTGCAGTGAAAATGTTAAACAAAAGGGCCATTTACTCATGGATTTAGGCTGACAGCCTTGAATCAAAACAAATGGAGAAATTGGCTTTAGGGCCAGACAGAATCAATTGTTTTCGGGTCAGTTTTGGTTTGAGAAGCCTAATGAAAAGCCATCACTCAACAAGGGCTGGGACGAACACACTGTCAGTCATCATTAATCACTGCAGTGTCCCAGATTGCCTGTCTTCAGTCAAGACACCTTTCTGTCACACGCATTTCTCCATCTTCTTGACTAATAGCATACATATTAATTAGCCAATTAGCAGACTAATGCATGTTAATTAACACATACAATATGATTTAAATATTTAAATAAAGAAGGACTGCTAGATCACTTTTTAAATGTGGTATCAGGTTCGATTATGTAGTCATTTGAAGCTAAATTTCAAAAATCAAGCACTGCATTTTTCAGTGGCTTATGCGCCTCCTTGTCCTCTAAATTCCTTGAGGGCAGGATCTGGTAGGAGTCATCTTTGAATGCTTCTTAGTGCCCGGCATAGGACCTTACACACTGGAGTGAAGTAAATAGTTTTAGAATGAATAAAAAGAAGCCTGTTTGAATAGAAAAGGGTGGATTGAACTTGAATGCACAGACTAGTTCTCTGACAACCGTGTGATTTAAAAGGAACACCTGCACAGCACAGCACAGTTTGCAAGCCCTTCCACACATGTATCATCTCTAAGCAAGCGCCAATAAGTCTGTCTCACTGTTGAGGAAACTGATTTTTCAAGAGATTATGGGAGTCATCTCTGATTTTCTAATTCCCTAGTCTGTGGAATTAGAAAACAAAACCACACCCCTCCCCTGCCACACACACTCATCTCCCAAAATTTATTCGAGATCCATGTTTGTAACATCTTACTCTGCCTACCTCATTATCATCAAACATTGGACAGAGACCAAACCCCATCAAACACTGGCAGAGAACATTGGACAATATATCTAAAATATCAGTTTCTTCAGCTGCAGCTAGCCACACCCATAGCCCATTCCCACGGAACTTACAGAGTGGCTGATGGGGTCTGACGTGGCTGGACCTGCAGATCCAATTTGTAGTGCACACACATGAAATTCGGTGCTCAGCTTTGCAAACACCAAATCATCAGGAACAATGTTGGGAGACGATGAAATGTCACCTTTAGCTTGGAAAACCTAAAGATCGGGTCCAAAAGAAAGCTGAAATTAGTATCCTTGCTCAGGCATGTCTGACTTTCCTTCCAATATTAGGTACATGGCAGTAAGGTAAAAGTCTCCATATGTTACTTATTTTGACATGCTTTTAAGCATTATATAAATACCCTTATCATCAAAATGATGTAAAGGCCGTCAGCACCCAGGAGAGAAAAATGTGCTCACCATCCTCCCAGCCCCCTACCAATCCGCCAGTGGGGTGTGAGTGGCACGTCGAGCAGAAGGCATGAGCAGGCTGGGGAGGGTTGCCTCCTCCTTCTGTGAATCAAAGCCAAAAATGGTTCCTCATTGCTGCTGGTCCTTTGATCTCTTGCTCCCTATTTTTAGAACTCTTCTGTCCAACATCCTTTGCCCCATTGCCATGACCTTTCATGACACGCTTCTCCTGGTGGTTATTTTGGGATCCTATTCGTTTCCCAAAGTGATACTACAGCTAGAATTTATGTATGAGGGAGATCAGCACAAGTCTTTGCTTGAAAAAGGACCCAAAGCACATGTTCCCACATGAGGGTGAGAGAGCTGGTGTACAAAGAACAGACACATCATCCATATTTTTAGTCATCAAAGCATTCTGGAAGGATGGCTTAACATAGTAGATACCGTGACCTCACAGGACAGCATTATCTAGGTGCACAATCTGGGCACATGGATTTTGAAAATGTGTCCAGCACAGCTAAAGGGGTATAAGTGTGTGTGTGTGTGTGTGTTTAACAGGTAGAGAAAAGACAGAGGACCATAAAAATGATACAGGAAACTTACCAGAAATTTATCATTTCAGGTTTCTTTCAGACTTTCTCTCTCCCTACAGACCATATATAAGAGTCAGCGCCTTCAAGGGGAAGGGCAAAGAGATCAAGCATGCTTTGATTGCTCAGTATCACTTAGAAAAGTATTTCTACACAGAATTTTTGAAAGGAGAACAAAAATCCCCTTGCCAAAAATAAGAATGACACATAGATTCAGGGGAAAAAAAATCCTTCCTCCGTGAAGACAGAGACATCTTCTGTGTTCATCACTGCACTTTCTGTGTCAAGTACAGTGTTAGACAGCTGTGTTAACGAGGTAATTTGACATCACAATAACAGCTAAACTTGATTGGACTCCTAGTACATGGCTTTGTGGCAAGCACTGTTCTCCAAAACCTGCATAAAGTACATCACTGAATGCTGACAACGAACCCGTGAGCTACGGGCTCGTACTGTCTCTACTTGGGAGGTGAGGACACTGCCCTAGAGCGAGGCTAGGTATCTTAGCCCAGGTCAAACAGCTCTGAAGTGAGAGAGCCAGAATTTCACCCCAAGCACTTCGGAATCTAGAGTTTACGCTTGCAGAATTAAAACAAAATAGGCTTTCTGCCTCTGCTATATCCCCGAGGAATCTGAAGAAAGAGCTAAATTTATTCAGTATTATGGCCCGAACTGTATCTTCTCAAAATTAATATGTAGAAGTCCTAACCCCCAGTACCTCATAATGTGACAATATTTAGAAATAGGGCCTTTTAAAGAGGTAGTTAAGTTAACATGAGATCATTATGGTGTAATTCCAATTAGGGGTAATCCAACACGTCTGGTGGCTTTATAAGAAGAAATGGATTCAGACATGTGCAGCAGGAAGACCATATGGAGACACAAGGATGGCCATCCACGAGCCAAGGCTAGATGCTTCAGAAGAAACCAACCCTGCCAAAACCCTGACCTTGGACTTCTGGCCTTCATAACTGTAAAAGAATAAGTTTCTGTTGTTAAAGCCGTCTAATCTCTGATCTTTCGTCACGGCAGTCCTAGCAAATAATATATTCAGTGTTAAAGTGTAAAATGGAAACCAAGGAAAACACATGTGGTCCAAATGAATCAAAACAAATAAAACCAACCCAAGGCAGATAGTTGCTTTCCTTCCATGGACATGGGTTGACCAGTTATGCAACTTTCGCAAGTTCCCAGTTAGGTGGGAGATGCTGCCAAGACGTTCCTTTCAACAGCCCAGTCAGCTGCATTCTCAGAGGATCCCTGATGGATACACAGACTGGAAAATGTGACTCCACTTACAGTTTGTGGTGAGTGCACAATTTCTATGTCTGTGGATTTTCTTGTCTTTGATTTCCATGTTGTGAGTAAAGTTTTTCTTTACTATACACTCATTTATCAGGTACCTCATATTTTAAAGTAGTTTTTAGTACAAAAGTTACACTAAAAGAAAAATAATGAGAATATAAAAATCATCCATAATTCCATTATCCACAGATAATTCTATTAACAAAGAATGAATACATATATGATCTTTATATAAAAGTGATAACTTGATGTGTATAGAATTTTTCGTCCTGCTTTTGTTCAATTAACATTGTTTTGAGAGCTCTTCCCCCAAGTCGTCAGTTTTCAGAAAGCATGATTCTAATGGTCTCATGATATTCCTTCCTAGAGATTATACTATAATGTATTAAACATAAACTCAGTACTGGAAAGGTATTGTGAATCAGGCACTCCCCTAAACTGTTCGTAGAAGTAGAAAATATTATGATTTTTGGAAAGCAGTTTGACATTATAGATCAATACTATTAAAAGAATTCAAACCCACTGCTCTGGTAACGAAAGGCAAAACAAAAGTATAAATCTTCGCTTTCTCACTGAAGCCATTCCTGACCATCTTCTTTAAATTGCATTTGGCTTTGACTAGTAGAATACAGAGACGTCGGTAACATCCCAGGTCATTCAACAGAGACACCAGTAGAGTCAGCCTGAACTGTCTCTCGAGTGAAGGCTATTCTAGATCTGCCCTAGGAAAGTATAAGGCCTTGAAAGGGTCAAACTGATCTGCACGTAACTTAACTACTCGCCAAAACACAGCGCCACACTATTTAAAGAAAGAAGACAAATACAGAAACTCAACAACATAATAACACTCAGTTCCCAGTTACAAGTTACTAGGCATGCCAAGGAGCAGGAACATGTGATCGAGAATCTGGAGAAAAATTAAACAATAGAAACAAACCTAGAAATGACAGAGATAATGACACTAGAAGATAACATTAAAACAGCTATTATAGCTACGTACAAGTGTATAAAGTAAAATGTAGGGGAGGGTGTGGCTCAGTGGTAGAGCACGTGCTTAGCATGCACGAAATCCTGGATTCAATCCCCAATACCTCCATTAGAAAAAAATTAATAAATAAACCTAATTACCTCCCCCCAAGCAAAGACAAACAAACAAACAAACAAAAAATTAAGTAATACATAAATACAATGAGAAGAGAAGTGGAAAATATTTTTAAAAGAATCAAAAAGTTTATTTTTTGACTACAATGAAACTAAACTAGAAATAAATAACAGAATAATGCCTGGAAAATATCCAAATATTTGGATCCAAAATAACACATGTTCAAACAACCTAGGAGTCAGGAAGAAATAGAAAAGGAAATTTAAAAGTCCTTTAAAATGAATGAAAATAAAAGCACTGTGTATCAACATTTGTGAGATGTAGTTGGAGCATCCATAGGGAAATCTACAGCACTAAATGCTTATAAAAGAAAGAAAAAGATCTTAAATCAGTGGCCTCACCTTCCAAGTTAAGAAGCGTGGCAAATAAGAGAAAACTGAACCCAGAGTAAACAAAAGAAATAACACCAGCCGGCACACCACAAAACAGTGGTGGAATCAAATTAAACAACACTCTTAAATGCTACCGAATGTAACGGAATCCCAGAGAACGGTCCTCTTGCCCCATCTGCTCTCCTTTCTTGTCCACTTCCAGTGTGGTCCAGTGCCTAGGAAAAAGGCCTCAAGTAACGGGGCTCATCTTTAAAACTACATAACAGAAATCTTGGGGTTCAGTCTGCACCATTGCAGGTAAGGCCAAGAACATAACTCACATGTCCGCCAGTTATCTTCGGAACGCCAGAAGACAGAAGGCCACCCTGTCAGGAAGCCCGGATTGCTTACCGAAGGGAAGTGAAAAGGCATTCAGAACAAAAATAGCCAAGCCTTTATTAATGAGAGATTGTTAGAGGACCCTCAAGACTCATGCTCTTACTATGTTCTAAGCACAGTCATTTATGTCCAAGCAGACAAGAACATAGCCTGTTCTTTCAAGCTCTGCAGGAGAAGTAACTGGAACTTCCAAGAGCAACACCATCCAGTGCAATGGGAGGACCACCAACCCCAGCACAGAGCCGTGTTCAGACAAGGATCCTCAGGCAGTCTCTGTACACTGCATCCTTATGAACAGGTTTATCACACAGCATTTACACACACAATATGACCCATGCCCTCACCACTCTAAACTGTGCTGTCCTCAAAGTCAGGGGCCACATCTTAGTCAAATTTGTATCCCCAAACCCTAGCATGGTGGAACCAGTTAATAAATGTCCTTTAAAAGGCAAGTGGAAACCCCCTAAAAATCCTAAAGGGTTACAGATAACACCCAAAGTGAGCTTTGAGAGTTAACAGAAAGCAAAACAAGGCTTCAGATCCAAGTTGAAACCAAAGAACAGAAGCTTATAATCTCTTTCCTGAGTTCAGTTCAATTTTTAAAACATTTTTTAAATGGATTTGTTTCCAGCCTTCAGTGAGCGTTTGGGTGGGACTGGGTTTGATCTGAGCCAGTCTGCCTATGCTTTTCCCACGGTGCTCTGGAAGGAAGCAGGGAGTGATGACTCACAACCTGGCACAGCCCTTAGTTCCTATGTACTGACACCAGATGGAATTCCAAAAGAGGGGCGTTCACAAAGGATCAAAACCTGGATGCTCCGGCCCTAGGACGTGGTTCACGTTACAGACTTTCCAGCATGATGCTAAATTAGCCCCATTTGGTCCCAGACAGTTAATGACAAATACGTGGAGAGGTGACTTCACGTGGAAATTGTCTCAATTCTCACTTCATTCATTTCAAAAGGCTTCCCGGATTTTACCCCCACACCCACCTTCATCCCCTACCTCCTTCCTAGGCCCCGGTTTTTCAGAATGCAGGCTCTGGAAAACAGTGCTTGCAGGATGGCCCAACTATGAAAGCAGGCCCTTTCTGGCCATCTTTCCTGGACTGAGACCCAAGGACTTCTCCATTCAAAATAGCAGAGCAACGACCTAGAAAGTGCAGACAGTCCAGAGAAAAGAAAGGCGGGTGGAGTCCGGATGAGCTGTGCTAACAAGAAAAGATAAGGAATCGACAGGAATGTCATAATTCACTGCGTTCTTCTCATCCCTTCCCCTACCCTTACCTCCCCCCAAAACACACATGCGCACGCACGCACACACGCACTTCAGTGCACTGTCCAATACCCTTTTCATAGAGTCATCTCACTTCCTCCTGAGTTTCCACTTCTTTTATGAGCGTTTGCTCTTTTTCTACTTTATTGTTACCATCCTGCCTTTATAGAGCCTCTACATTACTTTTGTGCAGCCTTAGACTGCCATGGCAGACCCCTCGGTCTTTTGAAACACAAAATCCCCAAATCATATTTCCTGCATTATTTCCAATTAAACTCCACATCCAGGGGAACATCTGTCTCTAGAAAACAGAAATCACATTTACCCAAATCGTTCTACCTAGTGCCTAGCAAGGAAGCAAATGTAACTGCAGGCTCAGGATCACCGTGCTTGTTCTCTGATTATGATGATGATGATAATGACCCCATTCACTTTAACTTGCACCTCTTTTTAGACGTTAGGCTCACCAGTGGCTCAAAGACTTCAATGCATCCGAAAGTGCCACGGAAAGGTGAAAGGGCTGGCTCTCTGAAGGCAGTGTGATAACAATAAAAGAAAACAGAAAAAAGAGCAAACACTCATAAAGAGAGTGGAACTTGGGAGTCAGGACAGAGCAGCAGACATGGAGAAAGGGCACGCACAGGCACTGAGTCAGAGAGCTCCGAATTAGAATCCTCATTTGGTCAAGTTCTAACTGTCTGAGCTCGGGCCAATTGTCTAACTTCTCTGAACCTCGACTTCCTCAGCCTAGAAAGATGCTCAAATGTTCATCTTAGAAGATCTCCTTGGACATCAGGGGAGACAACCTTTAAGGCATTTGGCTCATGTCAGTTGCCTTGTAAATGTCAGTTCCCTTCCCTCCCCAGCAGAAAGAGGGATCCGGAGTGATAATTTCCAGCAGCGCCCAAAGAGCTGGGCTTGTCTGTAATCAATGCATTTTCAGAGGCTCATCCTAAGCTTCTCACTTTTAGGTGTTTTCTATTGCCTCGTGAAGATGCCTGTGTTCTCTGCAATCACCAGCTTCAAGGGGAAAGTATATGTTAGTGCTTGTGTATAACTGGGCATACTTGTCCTATCCATCAAAATATACAAACTGACCAAGACCTCACACCTTTAAAGGGTGGGACTCAAAGTCCCTTGTCCGGACTCTCAAAGCAATCTGGCTGCACTGCACTCAGAACACAGATCACTGTATTATATTTCCTGTTTAAGCACCTAGATCTCCCCTAGGCTATGAGAGCCACAATTGCAAGGTCAAGGTGTGACTCCTTTTTGCATTGCCAACTAGCATGAAGCCAGTCATTCACAGCATATTTATAGGATTGAACCAAACCATCCATCCTCTGGGTCTGCAGTGCTTTAGTATAGATGCCACACTTCGTAAGCCCCCTGGCAGCCTTTCCCTGAGCCTCAGAAAGTTCAAGCATTGAACACGTATTATCTTTGTCCTTTAAGAATCAACTGTTTGGGTGGTGATCAAAAGGCACAAACTTCCAGTTACAAAATAAATAAATCCTGAGGATGTCATGGGCAGCATGGTGATTATAGTTCATACTACTGTATTGTATATTTGAAAGGTGCTAAGAGAGTAGATCTTAAAAGTTCTACTCATCAAAAAAAAATAGTAATTATGTGAGGTGATAGATGTGAACTAGACCTGCTGTGGTGATCAGTTACCAATGTATACATAAATAGAATCATTATATTGTACCCCTAAAACTAACATAAAGTTAGATGTCAATTATATCTCAATTTTTTTAAAAGTTAGAAACAACTACAAAAAATAAAAGAGAATTGACTGTTTAGAAAAAGCTTTTTCTTTTGAAAGCTAAAATCTATTCAAAGAAGAGTGGATAAAAGATGTCAGAGAAATGCGTTGAACTAGCCTCAAATTGCTCTATGCTTTTTATGTATTGCCATAACCTTGGGCACCTGACCCAAGCCCGCATCCAGGGCTCAGGGACACCTCGCACAAGGTGCACACAGGGTGTGCTTGGTGCGTGCCTGAGGGCTCCGTGCTTAGCAGCTCTGTTGTGAGGGCAACCACGCCAAGGGAGGTGGCAGTACCCTCTGCCTCAGGTAACAAAGTCGGGACGGTGATGACTAAGTCAGAAGTATCTTTCAATCTCCGAGTTCCTCCTCTGCTCTGACACATCTCTTTCTCTTCAGAGGAAATGGGAACAAGCTCAGGCAAGGGTTCCTGGGGACGGAACTGTCTTTTACTGTGTAACTCATTCATTGCCAGCCTCTCGTGAAGAAAGTAGGGTCCACGATGACTGAAAACACAGATAAGCTCACATTTAGAAAAATATTTAAGTGACAAATTCACAATCAGTTGTTAAGGTGAAGTCAAGAAGTTAGGGGCAAGTGCCTAGAGTCTCATGGAGGGTAGATTTCATGGAAGGCAAATACCAAAAGAATGGCCTTTGGAGACAGACACTCTGCTCTACCTTAACAGCTCTGTCTTCTCATCTTTTAAATAAAAATAAACTACCCTACAAAGTTCTTTATAAACATTCAATGAGATCACTAACTCATCTCTATATTAGCTGCCTTGTCTTTGGTAGGCAAAACCCAGGCCCCAGAGATACAGCTGTCCCCATGGCTCGCAACTCTGAGGCCAAGTGTCAGCTGGCATAAATCCCCAGACATGGTGTTTTGTGTTTGGCTGATCCCTGGGGCACTTGAGTGCACGGCCCTTGAGTTGGGGCAACCTCATCATCTTACAGATGAGGAAACACAGGCAAAGACCTCACATGGCTCAACACTGCTTGCAGGCAAAACTGCAATTCCATGGCAGACAAAGCCACTCAGTGCTTTCTTAGATGGTCACTGGGCCCCACTGCAAGCCAGGATACTGGGCTGGGTAGATCTTATAAATCACATCATCTGTATACCATTTATCAAATGCTTTTATAACTAGAGCTCATTTAGTCTAAAGGATACTGACTATTCTCTAGAGAATAAATCTAGCTCACTCTATGCTAACTGTAGTAAAAGTAAAGATAATAGTGGTGCTTGCAGTGGAAATATTTATAATTTATTAAACCTTTACTATATGCCAAGTATCCTGCTGAGCATTAAACACATCTTATGCCTTATTTCACATAATCAGCCCAAATGCCAGGATCCTCCTTTACACTGAATCCTCAGTTCTGCAAAAAGCTGGCATGAAAAAATGCCTTCCGTCTCTCTGTAGGACTATCAGTGCCCTCATGTACTGTGCCCACATTAAATCCCTTCGAAATTCTGAATGTGGTATGTGTGGTTTGAAGTGGGCAATTGAGAGACTGGTATCTCTGGAAATAAAACACAAGAGGTGAAGGTTGCTTCTTAATCCCAGAATATGGAACCAACCCATCTGATAGTGATTTATAATTAATACACCTCACATTGCTCAATCTAGTCTAGAAGATAGATTGCAGGGTAGAGTGGGAGAAGTGCCTTCCAGTCCATTCCTTTGAAATGTTTCTTTGTTATGACAAAACAAGAAGTTCTGTAAGGTAAAGGGGTTAGAAATGCCTGGCTTCCTGTGGACAGATGCCAGGTGGAGGAAATAAACAGACATCATTCTCACTGGTTACAAATGCCCTGAAAAAAAAAAAAGTATTTCCTATCATGCTGCCAAGGCAATGCCTGTTGCTTACAACATAAATTCAAGGGGAGAAGTAAGAGGGTGACTGAGTAGTGTTTGGGGACCATGGAAAGTAGAAGATAAGAAAAAAAAAAACACACTTATTCCAATTTTGTGGATAAAGTGTAAACTCTCACCGCTGAGTCAAGTGACAGCCCTGATTCTTAAACAAATGGAAGTCTAGCCAACATGACAATGAACTGGAGCCCATGGTGCTATTCCTTAACATTTCACGGAGGCTGGGAGTTACAGAACGCCAGAGCGGGACAGCTTCTCAGAGACCTGCAGTCCGGAGATCACAGCTGCCAGCTCCATGACATTGACTTCTTGGGTTTTCCTAGGGTTAACTTAAATGGCATTTGAGCCTTGTTTTAATTAACTATTAACATTTTAAAAATGAAAAGACTTCATATAAAAATCCAGGGCTCTGGTAGCTCTGGTATCTCTTTTTTAAAATAAGAAAATAAGCAAACACTAGACCTACATTTTCATCTACCAACCACTCAGCGCCCCCATGAAGTTCCCCCATCCTCCATGCTGAGACCAGCGTCAGCTGGTGATAATGCCGGGAATGCCTGATCCCTGTGAGCCCTTCAGTGCATGTCCCCTGAGCTGGGGCAACCCCATTCTCTTATAGATGAGAAAACCCAGGCAAAACCTCCCATGGCTCACCCCTGCCTATAGGCAGAGTCCCAGTGCCACGGGCGAGGCCATTTGCAGAAGATCCCAGCTGCCCTATCCTGTCAGTTCCCCAAAGGAATTCTACAGCCCAGCCTCACTAGATGGTCTTCATTATGCATGGTCAAGGCTCTTCTTCCCTCTGTCTCAGATATCTTTCCTTGTATCAGATTCTTGCTCATCTGTATGGAACTCAGAGTGGTTCCATCTTCACTCCCCAGGCCCGAAGTGTCCACACAGCACTTTGTACCCACTTTAGCAATGGATTATAAAGTCCATCGGGGAAGGTCGATGTTTAAGTCCTCTTTTTTTATGTCACCAGTGCCTACAATGGTGCCATGACATATCATGAGCTCTGAGTAAATCTGGGCTTCAGAGAGGATAAACCATTTGTCTTCAGATACATAGGTAATTATACTCACAACATATGATTGGGAAAAAAAACAAGTTAAAAGTAGATTTGGTCCATGAAGAACAAGCAGACTGATGAATTATGAAATAATGCTGAAAACTTTCTTAGTGACAAATATAGTTGCTACCCTGCCAAGCCTTCCTTACTCCAGAAGTAGGGACTGCCTGATCAGTGTGGCTTGCAGGGTATCAGAAGGACCCCAAAGGCTTGGATATCTTCCCCTACCACCTGCCAAGCTGCCCAGAAATCCACTATATAAACGTACTTGCACTACGGCTTTTTCTGTTCCAATGTCACACCCCCTTCCCTCTCCTCTGCAAGAGCCATTAGGCAATTCTTAGAGGTTAGCACAGCTTCAGTTAACTTATCAACTACTTTTCTATCTGATGTCTTTATCCTGGAAGATCTGGGTAAGTTGTGATAGAGTTAAATAAAGGCTGAGTTCCAGAGGAAGGCACGGCCTCAACGTCTGAAGTAAGAGATGGGGAGCAGGCACAGGGGTTAAATGCAAGGCCGGTTGGGACCAAGATGGCTGGGTCCAGTTATGCTATTTGCTAGGTGAGGGCCCTTTGGCGAGACATTTACCTTCTGTGCCTCCACCTCCTCATTTAGGTAGAAAATGGTGTTATTAAGAGGATCTACGTTTATGGGGCAGTGGAAAATCAAGTGAATAAATGGCAGGCATTCAAAACGGGGCTTGACGCAGACTGAACCCTGTATAAGCTTCGGCTTCTGTCATTATTAGGAGATGATGGCATGGAATTTAGCGCTGAATAGGGCTGCTCCAGTTTTACTACCTGCTGTCTCCTTTCCCAAATAACTGCTGAAGGATACAAGGTCCAGAGAGGAGGAGCGGCTTACCGAAGGCCGCAGGCTAGCGGAGAGCAGAGCGAGGGCTTCCTGGCCAGCGTTCGCCCCGTGAACTTGCTGAGGAAGAAAGGAAGGGCTGTGGGAGACCGAGAGAAACCGAGAGAACGAGCTCTAGCCTCTCTTCCTTCAAAGGACAATGGGATCCAGGCCCTTGGGACTTCTCCCCTAAATCAACTCCAAGCCCCCGCTCTCGGGTGGGCTCCATGTCTGAGCAAATGCCACCCTCTGACACACACCCACACCCCCGCGCTGGGCGTACCCTGCAAGTCTGGCACAGCGCGCCAACTCTGCCCCGCTGGGGGGACGAGTCAACAGTGGGGTGGACGGGAAAAGTGACACAACCCGGCCGGCGCCCCGCGCGCCCGCCTCCTACGCAGCGCGGGCCGCGCCGGGCCCTCTCGGGGCTGCGCGCCGGGGCCTCTCGGGGCTGCGCGCCGGGGCCGGGCGGCCGCGCTCTCCACCGCACGCGCGCACCCGCCGCGCCTGCGGCCCCGCGGCGCGAGGCCCGGGGCGGGCGCTTTCCCGCCGCTCGGCGGCCGCGCGGCTCTCCGCCCCCCTCCAGAGGCCGCCGCCGCCGCCGCCCCCCGGACCTGGATGACGGAGTCTTGAAAGACTTTCACCAAATATGGGCCGGGGCTGGAAACGTCCTGCGCCGCGCGCCGCCGGAAACCTCTAGTCCTGGCACCCGCGGCGACTTGGGGCGCGCGGGACGGGCCGCCGGCAGGGGGCGGCGCGCGGCGGGCGGCCGGCTGCGTCCCGGTGCTCCGGCCCCGGACCTCCCCCCGCCTCCCTGTCGCGCGGCCCCTGCCCGCTGCCTCCGCAGGGGTCCCGGGGGCAGCCGAGGCCTTCCCATCGCCTCTGCCACCCAGTTCTCGCCGCCACCCCGACCCTCTGGCGCTCCCTGCGATCGCTCGGGGTGGGGTGGGGGCTGGAGCGGGGTGGGGAGAAATAGGACGGCGCCCGGGCGCCACCCTAAAGCTGGCCTTTGGCAGTCACAATAAATTGTTTGTTCCTTAAGGTGGCTGTAAAAAGTGGAGTTGTGAGACAGACAAGTACCTACGAGGACACGCGCACGCACACACGCAGCTATTACAAGCAATCCTGCCGTCCAAAGCAGTGGTTCTCAGGCTGTGAGTCCTCGGACCGGCAGCATCAGCATCACCTCGGGACTTCTTAGAAATGTAAACTAATAAGAAATTCTGGGGTGAGGCCAGTGGGGTCAGTGTTTTAACCAGTCCTCCAGGTGACTGTGATGCGAGCCAAAGTTTGAGAACCACTGGTCTAGGGCTAGGAAACCGGAGTCGCCAGATTTAGGGTGATGATTACTTTCAGTTGCCGCCGGACAGTGAACCCTTCTTTCGGTGACCTAAAATTCCCTGGCATCAGCGGGTGAGAGACGTTCCCATCGCTCAGCCCGAAGCCAGGAGCCGAGAAGACAAGCAGCCCCTTCTCTGTGCCTTGCAGCCCAGGGAAACAAGGCGGCCCGTTATTCCTTCACGGGGCACCCGTAGAGGGAGGGAGGGAGGGAGGAAAGAGCAGAAGAGCCATGCAGAATTAGCACCCGGAGACACTTACCCATAACCGTTTGCACATTTACCCTCCAAATTCTCAACGTGAACTGATTGATCTGCAGCTCTCAGCGGAGGACGCAAGAAGGCGACCGACGTCTGGGGTTTCTGGGCTTGCCTCTAGCTGGACGTGAGGAGCTGCTGTTCCTCTCGCCTGATCCTGTGGTTTATTAGCAGGCGCACCAGGACATAGTACATGGAAAGGCTGTGCACATAGGTTACTTCTGTCTCCCCGGCTCCCCCACCTCTTGGCCCTGCTTGCTCCCGCTTTCAACCCCCTCCCACAACACACCCCCTGCTTTAAATGGGCAGCGGACTGTGAGGTTCTGTAAGTTTCTCCTCTGGGGCAAACTTATCCTCCAAGACTCCCCAGATTAAGTCCAGGGGGAAAAAAAAAAACCCACACACCCTTGCTAGAAAACTTTAATCTGATTTTTAAAGGCATCTCTGGAATGGTGTGTGTTGCATGCTGTGCAGAGACTGAATCTCTTTGGGGTCCCCCTCCTCCCCACACACAACTTCAATAAAGGAACAAGGTATACATACGAGCCAGCTGGATCATCCACTGTAATTTTATTTTAAATCATGATAGACAGATTGCGTGAAAAACAAGGAATTCCAAAGAATTTCCTGCTCTGGGAACAGAAGTTAAGTCTATATTTAACAACATTTGAAGCTGTCAAGAATGCTTTGTGGTTGGATAACAGAGACAGAAAAATGTTAAAAACGCAGGCTACTGCTATACCCAAATATGGAAATATTGTTACGTCTGGTGTCTGATTCACCATCTGGAAATACTTACAACCATGAAGTCAAATAGAAAAGACGCCACAACAGAAGCCAGGACCGCTCCTCTCCATTCTTTCTCCACCACCTCCTCCCACCCTGTACTGCGCCTACTCACCCCCCATCCCTAGTCACTTCATTGAGGAGGAAAGAATAAGGAAACTCTGATAGAAGGGAAAAAACAAAAACGTTTTCCAAGTAATTGATGAATTGGCTTGGGTAGGATGTAGGGCCCAGAACACCTGACAGTCTATTGTGAAAAGTACATCCCCCCACCACAACCCTCCAAGGAAACCTTAGAGATTCTACTCTCTCTAGCAAAAGCCTCTAAGAGCACTTTTGAATGAACGAAACTTAACTCTTCCCTGCCACAGTTCTCTTCACTGGAAACATTTTCATTGCAATAGCTTCTCATTGTGTTTATCAGAGTCAGTCATAGAAAAGTCACACTGAAGGCCTCCTTAAGCAAGACTGCTCAGTCATTTAGACTGAACAGCCCTAAACATTAAAAAGGACAAGGAGTTCTCCAAGAGCACATCTAAAAGGGACACTGGCACAATTATTGTGTATATTTTTATGAAAATTACACAAGAAGATAATCTGTGAAACTTTGAGGGAAAGTTTATCACTCATACTAATGATACTTGATGTTTAAGTAAATTGCTTTGTTAGGGGTCTTCTATTGTGTGTTGCAGGTAGAATAGAAAGTTAGAATCTGCTAACTTTTTTACTACAGAATATTACGTCCTAAATCTCTTATTTCTCTGTTCTTAGAGAGCAAAGCATTGCAGTTCACTTGAAAGGGAGGCTTTTAAGTGGTCCCAAGGAAAGGAGTTAAACCCCCTGCCAAACTTTCAGCTTTAAGGAGTCTGCTTTTTCCAGAGATCCCCTGGACATAGTAGTGATGGAATCTGGTTTGGCTTTGCAGTATATACAGGTGCTCTCAATACAAATCACTACACGGTGGTCCCCTCCGGCTTCCGGCCAGGTGCTTAGTTAGAGTCGCCTCCCTCAGGCGGAGGGAGGCTGGAAGGGCTTACCCAAGTCTCCCGCATCCGTGAGGAAGCGTAAGTCAGCCTCCCGGAGAACTCCCTGCGTTCGTTTCCTCTCGGACTTCCAACGCAGGCAGTGGGCTGGAACTAAAGTGGGAACCTCCAAAAACAAACAAGTACGACGTACCGAAAAAAGGGGCGGGGGGGGAGCGGAAGGGGGAAGACCTCTGCCTGGGAATCTGCCAGACAATGGGGGAAGTTGATTTTTTCCCCCTTCTCATTCATAAATGCCACTGAGGGTATTAATTTGCAATACACTTAACTGGGCTAATAAACACCATGCCAAAGCTTTGGGACTTGAGCTGAGCACGCCTCTATGAAATCCTCAAATAGATTCCTGGCTCACAGACCCACTCCCCCTCCGCGTTCGCCTCTCTCGATAGATAACCTGACCCTCACCTTCGCTGTAAACAAGTAAACAGCTCGCTGCCTTCCCGGGTGAGAGCTTCCAAGGCCGCCTGGTCAGCTCGGCATCACCAAACAAAACGACTTTTGTTCCTCCCTCCCAGGTCTTCCCACCCTCCCAGTCCAGGCAAAGTTCTGAACTCGCCCCCTCGGCCCTTCTACCACTATCATCTGCATCACGCCAAGAAGAGCCCTCCCCAATATAAGTTATTTAAAGTGGAAAAAACGGAAGATTGTTTTCTTGACGGGTCCAGGACAAAAAAAAAAAAAAAAAAAAGTGCAACGGAGCCAGGGGAGGCGCTTGGCAGGAGCCCGCGCCAACCAGCATTCCTGAGATGTTTGAGAATTCTGGAACGCGCAGACAGAGCCGACGTCACTGCAACACGCGGCGCCTTGGCCGGCCATATAAAAGGCGGGCTCCGGGCGCTGGGGCAGACCGCGAGCGAGAGCGCCCCCGAGCAGCGCCCGCGCCCTCCGCTCCTCCTCCGGAAGGACCTCCAGAGCAGGACTCCCGCAGCTCCCTCGCCTCCCGGCCCTCGCCTCCCCGCCGCCCGGCCCACCGTCCCAGCCAGGCCAGGCCAAGCCAGGCCGGCCCGCCCGCTGCGCACCGGTGTGTCGGCGTCTTTGCTTCCGCGCTCGCCCGGACCCCTCCTGCGCGCCACGATGAGCTCCCACACCGCCAGGACGCTTGCCCTCGCCGTCATCCTTCTCCACTTGGCCAGGCTGGTGAGTTCTTTGATCACCGCTCCCGGATCCTCTCTCCCAGCCCCTTCCCCTTTTCCCAGATGGCCCGCGACAGGAAAAGCTAAACTGAAAAAAGTTCGGGGGCGTTTCGGGGTAGCTCGTTCTCTAAGCCCGCCCTGAAGACGTGCGGGGGGTACCCCGCGCACCCTCCCGGGGTGGCTGGGCTGGACCGGATCAGAGACCCCCTGCCGCCCGGGACAGACACCCGCGTCCCTTCCCAGCGCGCCCCTCCTGCGCACCGCGCAGAGCCTCACGCGAATCCTCTCCCCACTCCAGGCGCTCTCCACCTGCCCTGCCGCCTGCCACTGCCCCCTGGAGGCGCCCAAGTGCGCCCCGGGAGTCGGGCTGGTCCGGGACGGCTGCGGCTGCTGTAAAGTCTGCGCCAAGCAGCTGAACGAGGACTGCAGCAAAACGCAGCCCTGCGACCACACCAAGGGGCTGGAATGCAACTTCGGCGCCAGCTCCACCGCTCTGAAGGGCATCTGCAGAGGTAAGATGCTTGTGGTTTGGCCCCTTTAAAAAAAAGAATAGTCCCCGTAGCCCAGAAGTTTAGTAATTTTGAGACCATGTATGGTGATGCTTTGTTGTTGGTAGCTTGGCAGAAAGGCACATGATTTCAGCAGTCTGGAATGCAATTCAGTGTGTCTGGGCCCAGCGAAAAGCGCATACGGAAAAGTGATTCCTGACTAACTTATTGTTCTGGTCTGGAGTCTCCGGGGAATTGTAGGAAACTTTACCATAAGTTGAATTTAACAGTAGAAAATATGTGTGCGTTTCAGGTCGTCGTTCGGAATCTTCCCTTTAATCCTCTTCTCCTTTTCTTTCTGGGTGCTCTTTGCAGCTCAGTCAGAGGGCAGACCCTGTGAATATAACTCCAGAATCTACCAGAATGGGGAAAGCTTCCAGCCCAACTGTAAACATCAGTGCACATGTATCGACGGCGCGGTGGGCTGCATTCCTCTGTGTCCCCAAGAACTCTCTCTCCCCAATTTGGGCTGTCCCAACCCCCAGCTGGTCAAAGTCACCGGGCAGTGCTGTGAAGAGTGGGTCTGCGACGAGGATGGTGCCAAGGACCCCATGGATGACAGGGACGGCCTCCTGGGCAAGGAGCTGGCATTCGATGCCTCCGAGGTGGAGTTAACGAGAAACAATGAATTAATTGCAGTTGGCAAAGGCGGCTCCCTGAAGCGGCTCCCGGGTAAGTTTGAGACTGAGAGGTGGTACTGAGGTCCATTCCTAGTTGGAAGCTTTAGAGAAACAAGAATAGTTGACTCTGTGTAGGGATGCCTCTGAGAAATCTTCCCTCTTGTTTGTCCCTCTAGTTTTTGGAATGGAGCCTCGCATTCTGTACAACCCTTCCTTGCACGGCCAGAAATGTATCGTCCAAACAACTCCATGGTCCCAGTGCTCGAAGACCTGTGGAACTGGTATCTCCACACGGGTTACCAACGACAACCCTGCATGCCGCCTGGTGAAGGAAACCCGGATCTGTGAGGTGCGGCCTTGTGGACAGCCGGTGTACAGCGGCCTGAAAGTAAGTGCTGCGGTTCCCAGGCCGCTGGGCGACACGCGAACCTCTCTTCCAAAAAGGAGAAATATCGGCGCTAACACCCCTTCTCTCCTCTTTCCTACAGAAGGGCAAGAAATGCAGCAAGACCAAGAAGTCCCCCGAGCCGGTCAAGTTCACTTACGCTGGCTGTTCGAGCGTGAAGAAGTACCGGCCCAAGTACTGCGGGTCCTGCGCGGACGGCCGCTGCTGCGCGCCCCAGCAGACCAGGACGGTGCAGATGCGCTTCCGCTGCGAAGACGGGGAGACGTTCTCCAAGAACGTCATGATGATCCAGTCCTGCAGGTGCAGCTACAACTGCCCGCATGCCAGCGAGGCCGCCTTTCCCTTCTACAGGCTGTTCAACGACATTCACAAGTTCAGGGACTAAGTGCCCCCAGGGGTTCCCAGCACCAGGCTGGACCAGCTGGGGAGAGAAGAGTGGCAGAATCACGCAGACGTGGGTGGGGGCGGTGGGGTGAAGGGACTCACTGTAGAAGGGATGCATTGCTCGTTCTTGAGTAGTATTAAGGTGTTTGGAAACTGCCGGTTGTGCTGGTGCGTATGGACACTGACGCAGCCGCCACTGGAGAATACTTTGCTTCATAATATTGGAGCACACGTTCCTGCTTCATCTTGGAGCTTGGTGTCGATGACGTTCTGTTTTCTGTTTGTAAATTATTGGTAAGCGTATTTTTCTCTAGGCGTCTTTCCTTTCGGTTCTACAGTTGTGAAAGATAATCAGGTCAGTTGGACAGTTAGAGCATTCTTTGATAGACCTAAATGGGACGGGGGGGGTCCATCCCTTCCCGAGGGTGACACTCCGTGAGTGTCCGTGAGAGGCAGCTATCTGCACTCAGAATTGCAAACAGAAATCAGGTGTTTCAAGTCTGAATGTTTTTATTTATCAAAATGTAGCTCTCGGGAGGGAGGGGAAATGTAATACTGGAATAATTTGTAAATGATTTTAATTTTATATTCAGTGAAAAGAATTTATTTATGGAATTAATCATTTAATAAAGAAATATTTACCTAATATCTGAGTGTATGGCAGTCAATGTTTTTAAAGAATGTCCAAAGCCATTGGGAACAATCTTGCTTATACATCCAATCATTGAAACAGCATTTACTGAGTACCTACTTTGTACCAGGAACTGTTCCAGGTGCCCGGGATAGAGCAGGGAACTAAACAGGGACAAAAACAGGACAATGATTGCTTTTATGTCTTCAGGAGAGAAAAATCTTGGCATTTAAAGCCATCTGTTTCAAAAACAGGTATTGCACACCAAGCATTGTACAAAGCACCTGAAGGAATCAGAAGCTAAGTTTGTGATTTAAATAGTAATGCTTTATTTTCATAAGAATTCAAAGCCTAAGGGTCTTCATCACACAGTCTCTGTGAGGTGGGTATGGTAGAGTCATTTATCATTTTAATCACTAGTAACTCTGCAGGCCCCTTCAGTAGAGGAGAGAAACTTTGAAGAAAACAGTCCATAACCCAGGCTGCCCATATCTAAACCCATGGGCAAGATTAAGTGTGGTTGGATAATGTGTTATAAGGACTTGTTTATAACTTTATATTTTTCTAATATGCTCCTAAAACTTGGGAGAACTACTTAAAAATTTACCCATGGTTGGGATCAGAGGAGAAAAATTGTTAGAATCTATAGGAGTCAGTTTGTTTTCACTGAATGAGCTTGAAGCAATGACTTGTGTTAATCCTAATAAGCTGGTGATTAGGTAAACATGCCGTTAAATGCGAAGGAATGCAAGGAATTTCAAGTGCTTTCCCAATAGCGTGAGGACCACGCTACCCCATCCCCCTTTCCTTTTTATAATACACGTTATATTGAGGGAGGAGGGAACAGTTAGATAGAACTGGCTATCCAGAAGGTCAGAGGCTGGACGCAGAGCATTCCTAAAAGAAAAAGACCTGAATCCTAGGTCTAGGAGAAGTTGAGAAGGCTGCGTCAATGTTTGCGAAAATGTTGATAGCCTGTTTTAGAAGAATCTACATCTTTAGAAAGCATTGACAATAAACCTTTTATAGAGAGAAGTTTTCCTTTCATCGACCCTCTTGGCTCTTGTTCAAATCCATAGTGAAATATTTCAGTCTGCACTTAGTTAAGAGAGTACTTGAATTTTTAGGCAATAAGAGAAAGTGCTTTAAAAGGGGAGGGGGGAACAGCTTCTGGGGTCCTGTAAAAGGGGTTTTTCAAAATCCTTTAATATTGATGTTTTATTAAGACCTACAGAAATGCACTGCCTATGCCTCTGTTTTAAAGCCTTGCTGAAATGCGTAAAAGTCAATGTAAATGTGATAGTAAAATCTACGGGCAAAGGTTTTCACTCCTCTGATTCTGACAATGTCTTGCCTGAAATTACTACAACTTGTGCCTACCGAGTAGTCAGTTTTTCTTGCCTGAGGCAATCAAATTTTAAGGTGTTTGGAAATTTAAACACCACCTGGCTCAGTCGCCACCAAACTTGACAGTGTAACCGAACATGGAAAACATATAATAAAGTTGTGAGGATTTTGTGGTGCAGCCTTGTGAAACAGATATCTAAATCCACAGGCAAAATTTACACTTTCCCAGGCACCAATCCTGAGGTATTGTCTCTTCCAGCACTAGGTCCCGCTAACCTGCTAGTGAACTAGCTTCTGACATAAATTGCTTCTTACATAAAGATCAAGGAGCAATATTTTATAGATCCTTTAGGCAGGTAGGGAGGTAATATTTGTCCAATTAAGTTCAAATGTGAAACAAACTTAGCATGGTAAAACACTGGATCTTTGGGTCATTAATCAATCTCATCTTAGGAAACACACTGAGTGATACACAAGTGCTGATTCTATCTAAATAAGAGTACTCAATTAATTTAAAAAAATAATTTTAAAAAATGGATAGACAAAATATATATCCATCTTATGTGGCTAAAGGAAAAAAGTGAAGACATTAAAAGTAATTGAGAAAAAAATAATTTAAGTAATTGAGAATGAAATTATACCATTCAGAACCTATCAGTTTTATCTAAGTCTGGAATGGAATACTGCCTACATCAAATATTGAGAAAGCAAAATAAAAAACTGTGCATTGCAGCTTTGAAAAAGAAGTTACATGTAGAAATGTTCATTATAATACACATGTCCCCTACAAACACAGTAAAGGTCTTGTGTTGTCATCACTTTCCAATCTCAAAGACCCTAGTGTTGAACTGTCATTTTTTTTTAAATAGAGATGTTAGAGTTGAGAGCTATAGAGTGACTCCAGAATCTTAAAAATTTATTGAATTTTAAGAAATATTCTATGGGACATTTCACAGCAGTGTAAGTGGTCTCACGGTGGTGACTCCCACATAGGACGCGTGTGCTGTCCACCCCACAAAGACATGCAACTGAACCAAAAAGAGCAAAGCACATTTTAGTTATTTTACCAGTACAGAGATCAGATTTGATTTGTTCAGAGTCTCTTCTCCTGCCTTCTGGCACTCTTTGAAAGTCACTTGAGAAATAAATAGCCAGGGTCCAGTAGGACCGTAGTACAGAACAAAGCTGTGCTCTGGGTAGGGTCGTAGGTGATGCAGTGGAAAGAATCCTAGACTGGAGTCGAGAGACATGTCTTTTACCCTAGCTCTGCCTCTGATTTACTGGGTGACCCTGGGTGAGTTGCTCACTCCTGTTTTAAAATGGAACAATAGTGTCTCACATTTCTGTCACCAAAAAAACTTTTTCATATACTCTCTTTGGTGCATTGACTCCCATACTTAAAAATCTTTGTCTCCTCAAGCAACTGAATGCATGAAGCAAAAACTGCTTAGGTCTTTCTGTGGGCAAACACATTGCTCTCTATGAAGCCTTTGAAAATGTGATGTTGTTTGGCCCTCTGTACTCTCTCAAGCACCCCTGCTTATAGGATGCAGCATTCCCTGGATCTCACAATCCATAGGTCTCTACAGGTCCCTACTTTCCTCTCCCTCCGTAGCCCCAATATCTGGGCCTCATTAAGTCTCTGCCCTAAATAACTCATTCATTGAAACAAAGCACATTGTGAAGTGTGGCAACGATGCATGTGTCCTGTGTCTAGAACTGACTTACTTGTGACTTTATTGGTGGCGGACAACAATCATCCACGTAATCTTATGAAGTGCAATTCAGTTAAAGTCCTCAGATGCATTCGTTAGTACTTGACAGCTCTCATATATTCTGCTCATATATTCTGAATCTTAGTCTGGTGCAAGCATCCAGATTTAAGCCACCATCATTCATCTTTTGCCTGAATTACTGCAACGGTCTCCTCACTTGTGGCATATTGTGTTTTCCCAAGGTGGCTGCAACAGTATCTTCCAACCCACATGCCCTTCTGCAATGTGACCCATTGCTCTCACATCAATACACGGGGTCTCCTTCTCCACTCTCTTGGAGCCGGGTGCAAGTGTAGCACTGGCTAGGAGCTCCTACTTCTGTTCTCTTGAAATGAGCATCCACATAAGAAGTATTAGTACCCTGACCAGCAGACTTTGAGAAGCCCATGCCACGTGGATAGGCCTGAGAGGAAGATGTCATGTGGAGAAAGAGGAAGGTCAGGGAGCATCTGGGTGTCATGTGTGTATGAAGAAACCATCTGGGAAGTGGGTCCTCCAGCCCCAGCTGCCACACAAGCTGATGTCTCATAAATCAGAGATGAACTGACAGTTGAGTCCTTCCCAGAATTTCTGATCCATAATGAGCAAACAGATATGATTATTTTAAGCCCTGAGTGTTGGCTGTTGTTTCTTACACAGCAGCAGATAACTGAAACATCACTGGTTTCCATTCCTGCCCTCCAGTAATCCATTTTCCTTACAGGAACCAAAGAAATTCTTTAAAAATAAATCAGAACATGTTGATCCTTGGCTTAAAGTCTCCGTGGCTTCTCATCGTTCTTGGAATAAGACTCAACTCCTTACTTGGCACACAGCTCCTGGGACGTGCCTACTTCCTACATTTCCCCTCTCTTACTGTCCTCTCACTTGCCTTTTCCCCTTTGAAAGAAGCCAAGTAAGTTCCTCCTTAGGACCTTTGCACTGCTGTTCCTCTGCCTCCAACGCCTGGCTCCCTGACCGAAGCTTCCTCCTGTCGTGCAGCTCTCAGCATCAACGTCATGTTCTCGGTGACCTGCCCTCTGCCCAGTCTAAAGTAGTTCATTACATCACAGTCGACTGATTTAAATGTTCATCATATCTAAAAAATACCATCACAGCAACATCTAGACTGGTGTTTGGCTAAACAAAGAGGCACCCTAGCCTAGCCAAGTTGACGCATAAAATTAACCATCACAATATCTGTGTAGTAAAACTTTTTGGAGAGGAGAAACTCATGTCCAGTTTCTAAAATGGAATGCATTTGAGCAGTCAGAAAAATGCAAAAGCTTTACGAGTTGCACCTACGACCCCTCTAGGCCTGTCATTGTGCCAGTGCGTGTATGGGGGAAAGGCTCCAACATTTATTTCACATTGACCTGATGCAGGGGACACCTCAAGAAGGTTCCTAGAACACTAATCCCAAGCCGCATGCAGAACCGACAGGACCCACCTCAGCTGAAATGGCTGCAGCATAGGGGGGACAGAGGGAGATAACCCCTAACAAAGCTCAAATCTGCATGAACATGGGTGGACACAGTCCATCGCTCACACACACACTACAAGACGGAAAATAGTGCTCCAGCCCCGCAGGCAAGTCCTCATTGTAGCAATGACACCACCACACTGTGACTGGCTGTTTTACTGTCCCCACCCGATTGGAAATTCCTTAAAGAGTTTTGTCAGTAAATGAGCACCAATTAAGCACAGATTGAAAGGGGTTTGAGGGTTGGCTTCCCAAGTCTTCAGATCTTCATGGAGACGAGAAAGCAGGTCTGTCCTCCATTGCCCCACACAGAAGTCCAAAGCAGATGGCTCCAGCAGGATCGGGCCAATAAATATGTTTTGTTCAGCTTGCACAGGGTTTATAAAAGCTGGAATTTGTTGCCAATATTTGAAAAGAGAGAGACTTTTTTTTTCAGCCCAAATTTCTGGCTTCTTTTGAGAAATTCATAGACCTGGCAGCGGTGGACCATGGTTTCGACATGGCAGTTTGCTTGCTCATGGTGGGAGCTGGGTTGCATGTCCCTCCCCACCTCGTAGCATGGTGCTCTGCAGTTCTCCAGCCACTGATGGAGAAGGGATAAGCCTGTATCCCTGTAGTTGGGGGAGTGGAAGGGCAAGCAGTGATGATCTTTAAAAATCCAGGCTCTTTCTGAAAAAGGCACAACTCGAGTGCCACTTTTACGATAAAAGTGCTTAGAAAAATGATTTTAGGCATGGAAACACTGGGTTATAAAATCAGGAAAGAATAGAGACGACTTCATTAATTTCAAATCACTGTGAGGCTGTAAACACGCCCCGCCCCCAGCTTCCTTCTACCATTCCAGTCTGTGTATTTTTGTGGAGAAGTGTACCTATTCCATTTATAATACCACGTAACATTTTCCAACGGACACTGGATAAGTTGATCAAAGCTATACACCGCATCCTGCACCTCTGCTGAATTTAGCCATCTATTTTTATAGTAACCAAATAGACTTCCTAGGAGAACCATTACAGATAGCCAGGGCGGTTGCCTAGAATATTTTTTAATGACTCAAAATGCTTCCTTCAAGTGCTGTTACATACATAATACTCACTTTTCAGAGGTGTTCAATGAATTCCAAAGTGATCGGGGCATTTCCTGAGCAGTTATGATTAGTTAGCTAGTGGCAGAGTGGAAGGTATACCCCAGAGGATTTATTCTTCGAGCTTACCCCTGACAGAGGCATTTGGGACACTTGGAAAAGCGCTTGGGTTACAGGGAGGTTTGGCTGGTCCTTGGTGTTAGCGTGGCTCCTGGGAAGACTTCCGCCGGTGGACGTCCTATAGGCGAGTCAGCACCCTCCACATCCGCCAGCAAGAATGACACCCTTCTCCAGCAAACAGAGAGTGATTCAACATTGCAAAAATTTAGATCTTGTGTTAAGGGGAAAAAAAAAGTTGCTCATTCATGGAAGAAGTTTAAATTCTGGGCTTATGAGCAAAACTCTCAGAGAGGTCCCTCCCCTGTTCCAAATTAGTTTGTTCTTGGAAGGGACCCCATGTCTTTAATTGACTCCTTGCGTTCAAAATGATACTTGGCCTTTTAAAGTATTCTCTTTAATGTTTCTGTTTTTTCCTTAACAAAAAGAGGCATACTTATACAAATTCAATATTATAAGAAATACAGAATGTGGTAAATGAAGGTCTCTAGGAAACCCCCCGCCTTCACACACACGTCCCCACATACAGCCACTTTTAAGTGCATAGTATGTGTTAGACCCATAGATTTGGGATGTGCCTAACCTGGGATTTATTAGTGTTCTTATTATGAACAAGAAAGATTAAACTATACAAAAAGCTTTACATTTACTATTCACTGAAAGCGATTTAACGCTACGTGTGGTTCTCCCCCCATCATTGTAACGGTTTCATAGACTTTCACCCTGTTACGGATACACTGTAATTGATTTAAATATGTGGTGTGGGGGTGCTATTGGATGCCCACCTAACAGCCATCCCCCCATTTCCTTGACTCCTCGCTAGCAGAGCCCTGATTTTGTTCAGGTGTTCTCCCGTCCGTGCGTTCAGGGAGGGACTCCCTTGTCTCCCTTTAACACCAGGGATTGCATCAAGACTGGCTTCAGCCAGCACAGTGGTCACATTTCCTTATCAGTAGTAGGTTGTAGCTTAATCCTGATCAATGATGCTCAAGGACACATCTTGGGGGGTGGGGAGCTTCTGAAAAAGGGCTTCCCCGATAACAAAAAGAGACTAGAAGAGGAAGTGCCTTTCTTCTTTGCTGGACATCGCCCCGCTCTGGCCCAGGAAGGAAGCATCACTGGTGCACTGAGGATGGCAGAGAGCAAGGGTGGGAAGCCCTTGGGTCCCTGAAGAGATCGCGGAGCTGGGGAATCACCTGACCCTGGGCCCACCTGATACCCACACTACTGGTTCGGTGTGATAATAAACCTCCTATTGTTCAAGCTATTTTTGTTAAAACAGCTGTTACAGCTAAAATCATCCTATCTGGTGATTTTGCACTTGACCCTTTTTGAGGCCTATGGTCTTTTATAAATAACACAGAGAGAAGCACTTCCAAAAGAGAAGAAAGTACTTTTAGATGTGAATGAATGAAACAACAAACAAACATTTGGCAGGAATATAACTCTTTCATTCATTCATCTAACATTTACTAAGTATATAGCACTTGACAGAGCACAGACCAGCAAGATATGGGTGACCAGGAAATAAAGAGACATGGTCCCTGTCCCCAAGGATGTCACATCTAGCAGAGATTGCAATGTATACAAATAATTCTGGTGCCTTGTAACCGCATCAGAGAACATAGGAATGTGAGAGCATAAAGCATAGTCAGACAAAGCTTTGCAGAGGACAAAACATCCAAACTGGGTCTTGAGGGATAAATAAGAGTTTGCTACTTGGAATTACCTCCAAAACTGAAAAACACCAAAGTATTTGAAGCCTGGGGATACTATCAAAGTCAGCAAGGTTCCTCCGACAAGATCTGAGTAGTAGTAACCATTTCACATCTTGGTTTTTATGGCTGATGAGAGGAAAAGCAGTCCTCAGCAGGGACAGACAGAAGACCTGCCCTGGTGATGGCAACAGGCCTGTCCCTTCCATGGGAGTTACTTTTGGAAATCCCCCACTGCCACAGTAATAAGAGTTGCCAGCCCGCAGAGGGGGAAGTAGCACCAGATACCAGCTGGAAATCAGCTTGCTTCTCCCACCTGACAGCTTCAATATGACAGGTTGATCTCAGGCTGACAGGATCCAGCCTAGGCCTGACCCAGGGGTGGGTCACCCAAGGAGGCCTCGGTGACAATTTGGACCCAGCAGCAAAGGCAGAAAGCCCAGAGAGAAGCAGCCGGGAGGACTTGGTTACTGCCACCTGACATTCTTGCGTTTGTGCCACAGTCAGAGGGCCAGCCCGTGAATGGCTTCCGGTTCCTCCTGGAGTAATGCTCATGTTTACCGCTGGCTGCACACAGCCTTCTCGTCCAGGATTTTAAAGCCTGCAGTAAAATCACATGGAAACAAAAGGCCACGGGGCAGCTCCGTGCCGGCTCCTGAAACTTCATCTATTCTTCCGGTGGAGAAAAAGCTACCACAATTGCACGCACAATCAAAGTGAGTGTCCGGAAAAGGCATAACTAAACAGCCATGTGTCTTTACATTCTGTATGGGCAAGAGTGTGAAGTAATTCATAACCTTTAGGTGCTCCACGAGTGATAACTGAACTGGAGGATTTGGATCATGTTATTATGTCAGTGTGCTCGGTCTAAACCGTTCTGGGTGTCCGCATGTGCTCCCAAGATCTTACTTACTCCCCATCACTCTCACTGTCATCTGCCTTGGGGTACCTTGCCTGTACAGTCTCTTTATGCTTTCAAAAGTTAGAGACTAGACCCCCTGGCCTGCGACGTGGGAACATAGCCATTTAAATAAATAGAACATGGCAACAGTTCAGCTCCAGCAACAGGAGCCACTGTTTTTTGGGGTGAGGGATGGTGAAGCCAAAAAAAGATTGGGAAGAAATCCCCTGTAACATTAGACAGACTGTAAGTAATCATCCTGAATCTGCACCAAGAAGTCGAGATTAGCAGTCACACTGAACTTTTTTTGTAATTAAAATTTGGCCTCAGCAACAGAAATTCAAAAAGAAAAAAAGGGAAAAAGGAGAAAAGATAACAGAAATTCATTCACTTGATGTACATTTCTATCTATTGCACACACGCACACAGAGAGATGCCGATGTATTCCTGTTATCGGCCAGGCCCAGTGCTGGGTCTGGGAGGTCCAGCTGACCAAGGACTTGCCATCAAGAACCGACACCTATTTCCTCTTTCCTGAAGGGCTTTACTCCTCTGGTTTTCTCACGACCTACACACGGAGGGCAGTCAGCGCTCCGCCACTACTGTTTCCCACTCCCAGGAAGGTGGAGAGGCACAGCCACTCCAGCCCAGTTTCCCTGGATAACTATGGACAAGGGACATCATTTCAAACCTATGGCACACATTCTATGCAATGGGAAACCCAAGAGTTATATTCACACAGGGGCCCAATTTTATCCTTCAAACATCAAATCCCACTCAGAGTTCGGTGGCATTAAACCACGATTTAGCACTTTTAGCTACCGTATTTCATCCAGGATACTGATAACTGACTGCAAGATGACACCAGCCTTTAACATACCGGGGAGAAAAACGCAGCCAGTTAAACCATTCATACCACCTGCAGGAAGAGGCATTGTGATTAAGGGGTGAAAACATGCATTTTCAAGAATCAGTGAAATCCAGAGCCAGGACTGTGAGTCCCTAGAGGACAGAGACTCGCCTTCCGGTCTTCTCTGCTCTGCTGTGCCGAGCACAGTGTCACACACACAGAAACACTTTTGAAGGAAGGAAGGAATGATTGAGTAGCTGATACAGATCCTATGCTCCCAATACAGGGATGTGTGCTGGACAGTCAGTCTATTCAAGGAGAGGCAGGAAGGTCCGGACTGTACCTGGTTCTTTGTATCCCACCTGCCATTGGAAACAGCCAGACCCGGCGAGCTTGGAAGCGCTCCGGAAACACAGCTCCTCCAGCGCTCGGGAAGCTCGAGGCCCGCTCACCTTAAGGCCTGGTCAACAAGCTGCTGGCCAGACACACTGCGACACCAGGCTCTCTGGGGACCGATTTGTGTTTCTTCTGAAAGCCAGTGTGTAATATCAAACTCCTGAAAATAAAATCATGGTGAAAGTAGGCTGTGGGAGCTGGCTATTTAGAGGAACTGCTGGCGAGTCCTCTTGTCAAGTCAATAACCACCTCAGATTGATCTATTTTTATGACTTTGGATTTTTGTGTATCGCGTTCCCGTGGAGCCAGGCACACCCTCATATTGGGTTTCCCCACAGTAGAGTCTTTGTGCGGGATCAGCGGCTGGAAGGGTTTTCGCCATGACTGGCTTCTCTCCCTGGAGGGTTCCCAGTCTGCGCAGGCCCTGGGTAGACCAGGTCCCCTCCCCCAGGTGCCAGGGCTTCCCTGTTGAGGAGGGAGTAAATGGAAACCACATTTTCCTTTGTTTCATTTACTTTAGACTGAAGTTATTTCTGACTCGAGTTGCATTCCAGCTGGAGAGAGATGGACTACAGCGATAATGCAGGTATGTGCCCTGCACAGAACAGAGCATCAGTGAGCATGCCCCACGCGGGCGGAGAGAGGGGGCGAGCTCCATGCCTTCGACCCTGCGTACTGAGCATCTGAGACACTCCAGGCTCCGTGCCCCCTCCTCTGAGGATTAAGGAGGTGAACAAAACTCAGTCTCTGGCTCACAGTCTAGTTACACCAAGCTCCACTGAATGACACAATGCTGGTCCGAGGCCTGAGAGAGTTGGGGAAGGTTTTACGTGGGATAGAACCTGGAGGCTGGGTCTTGGTAGAAAAGGGGAGGGAAGAAAGAGCAACCCGAGTGATGAGACCAGCCTGTGCAAAGGCCCAGGGGTGCAAGAGCCTGGGAAGCCCTGGGAAAGGTGGGTCAGAGGGCGCTGCATAGTCCCTCCCTTTATTCTCGCCCAGAGCCTGGGATAGGGAGGTGGAAGGTGGCCCTGGACTGGGCTCATAATTGCAAAGTGTCCAGGGAATCCTAAACGTGACCTCCAGATGTGCTGTTTCCCGCAAATCTATGAACCTGTAGTCTTCTCTCTAGTCCTAGAACCGTGGGTGCTACAGGACCCACCAACAGAAAATGGGGCCCATGCCCCTGAAAACATCTTCTCCCCTCCAGGTTTGCAGGCTGTTCCCCAGGAAAGGCAAGTTCTCATGGCCCCTTCAAAGAGGTGAGAAACAGGAGGTGGCGGCTCTGGGTCTTTGAGGCTTGACTTCTCACACGCCTCATCTCTGGGCTCGGTCTCCCGTCACCTTGGGTGGACCGTTCTCTCACTCACCGTTGGCAGGTGGGTGTCATCTGTTTCACTTCCTAATGCTATCCAGTCAGCGTGGGATGACACAACTCCAGGGATGACTCGTGGGGCCTCACCCTGGGGAGGGACTTAGAGGTTCCCTGCTCCACCTGCGGCCAGAACCCCCTCCCCACCCTCCTGGCAGGGGGTGAGTGGCGATCCAGGCCTTTCCCCCTGACAGAGACAGCACCCACTCTGTCTCTTTCTGCAGCTCATGCTCCAGACATGCTGGCCCTTCTTGTGGATGTTAACTTAAAATAATCTCCCTGTGACTCTTAGTGACTGCAGACGGTCCTCCTCCTGGCACTCCGCAGAATGAACTGCATCCTCTCCCATATGTCATAGTTAAGTCCTCTAAACATGTGCTCCACCACACCTGCACTCCCAGCGTTTGTTTTCTTATCTTTTTCTTTCTTTCTCCCTGCCCCTCCCCTACAGGGTAAACCTTTACGGCAGCTCCAATTATTTCCCACATGATCTGGTCTTTAGGTCTTTATTTCCTGGGTTTGTCAAGGCCACTGTAAAAATGGGATATTGGTGAGTTAACGGAGTCCCTAGCTTTTCGCTGAGTGCCAACTCCAGCAAGCCTATCAGCTTCCATAAGGAAACCAACGTGTCCTCTTTGCTTTTTAAACATTTTAGCTTGAGTTTTTAAAAAAAATTTTTTTTTATATTGAAGCATATTGATTTATAATGTTGTGTTAGCTCTAGGTGTACAACAAAGTGATTCAGTTATACATATATACTCTTTTTCAGATTCTTTTCCATTATAGGTTATTATAAAGTGTCCTTTTATTTACATATCCACCTTCCCTACTAAACTGTGTGCGCTTACTCTCCCGTCTTCCCAACCCCCAGTGCAAGTACAGACTTAAATTTCAGAACCCAAGAGACAATCTGGGACGAAAGAATTGGGTCTTAAATTTCTTGGTATCCCCCGACCCCAACACAAAGCCAGCAGGCACTTAGTAACTGGACAATCACCCAGATCATTTGTTTAAGGCAAGCAGGCTAAGCTCGCACTTCGTTCCTTAGCAGTACATCCACGCTTATGGTTAACTGAAATTCCATGGTCTATTTCATGTGGATTTCTTTAAGGATAATCTGCCACTTCTACTTGTATTTGTTGATCTTCCTTAAATTTAGGACCTGGCATTTGTGTAACAAATCCTTTCAAAATTTTGTAGCTTAAAACAATAATGACTTATTATTTGTCACAATTTTTGTTGACTAGGTTTAGCTGGGAGGTTGGTTACTCCTGCAGTTCCTCGCTCAGTGAGGAGTTTGGCTGAGGCTGGAATGTCTGGGATGGCCTCCCATCCTCCAAGGTGTCTCTTCTTGTGGCTTCTCATCATCCGGTCGTCTAGCCTGAGCTTCTTTATAGCCAAAGAGCTGGCTTCTGAGAGGCAGTGTTCCAGGAAGACAAGCCCTATTAAGCCTCCGAGTAATTCACACTTACTGGTGCCTCATTGGTCAAAACAAGTCACATGGTCAATCCCAGAGTCAACATGGGCGGGAACGGCACAAGGTCATGGATACCAAGAGGCATGGTTCACTGGGGGCCACCAGTGTTACACTACTGCATTTATCCTTATTAAATTTCATTGTCAGACTTTGAGAGGGAGTCTTTTTCTCTCATGTCTTTATGAAATCCACATTTTTTAGGATATGGGCAAGCCTGATGATGAGAAGGAGGTTGCATCGTTTATTGTCTACTGTGTGCCAGGTTGCTCTTTACATATTTATGGTTCATGAGAAAAAGCCCAGGGACAGCATCATTACTCCTGCTTTAGAGATAAGGAAAGTGAGGTTCAGAGAACCACAATCAGTTCCTCAATTTCTTACAATCAGTTGAAGGCAGGATTTCAACCTAGGTCTCCAATTCCAAAGGATTTTTTTTTCCACCACTGCTCCACGCTGCTGTCTCTCGGAGTCTGCGCTTCTGACTCAAAGAAATGTATAATTTCTTGCAAAAAAAAATGTTTTTCAAATTCTAATAAGGAACTCAAGAGGTCAGAAAATGCAAAATAACTTTTCTTTTTCTGGCCTTTTTTAAATGTTTAAATCTCATTTTGTCCTTGAGTATTTTGGCTTCTTTTGTTTTACGTAGCTAATTCCCCAAAGCAGCAAAGGAGCCTTAAAGAGCTGATCATACAGTAGGACTGGGATGTTTGATTATCTGAATGCAGGTTCTGATAAGACTTTAAATACATAGCTATAAGCAGGGTTCCTACACAAAACAGCTGAGTTTGAACTTGAAGTCAATCTTACCTCCATCCATACTGTCTGAATTGCCAACCTAATTGGCCTCCAAGTGGAGAACTATGCTTTCTTCTTTATCTACTCTGGTAAATTATTAAAGGGCTCTTCTGCCCAGGGGGAGATCATTAACTACCTGGGAGGTTGCAGAAGCCATCTGGCAGGTGCAGCAAGGTGAACCAGGGCAGCCGTGGTTGGAATGGTAGAACCGAACTTCCCCAGACAGCTTCCACTGGTGGACAGAGTGGCCGAAAGACCACCACCGAGTGGGGATGGGCCAGTGGGCAGGATTGGAGGCAAGAGTGGGGTGGGGGAATGGCCCCCCGCCCCATTCAGCCTGCAAACTCATTTTTAAATTTTAAACTCATTTAGATAATAACAATCCCATTTGCCTGATTGAAGGAATGCCACTGTGTGCCTGCCCTTACCGCACTCTCTCCTTCCTCTCCTGGAGGCTGGGACTACTCAGTGACAGCCCTGTTACGTGGATGCTACGGGAGAGCAGAAGTGGGCAGGAGGCACAGACCCTCAGCTGACCTCTCCACCAGCCCATCTTCAGGCCACCAACAAGGTGACTTGGGCGGTTACGTGATCTGGCCAAGGCCATAGGCATCATTAGTGCCGGAGACGGGACTAGAACCCACGTCTCCCATGTCTAAGGCAGATTTGGGAGGCTTTTTCCTCAGCATTTGGCGTTGTTGCCAATCTCAGTAGCTTAAATGAGTGTATTGGGCAGACAGTGGGAAGCACTTTTCCCAAGGAGTCAGGGGCCTGGAGCATCTAAATCTTGGCCTTTAGACCAATATCTCACAACCTAGTTAGTTTCATGTCCTCATCCCATGCTTCACTTTTTGCTCCTTTTGGAAAGTGGTTATAACTATTGCAGAATTCTCTTGCCTGTGAATCTGCTCTCAACTTTTCCACCCACAAAATGGGCCCCAAGAACAACCTATCACTCCTTCCCCATTCAGGGATCTGGGAATGATCCCTGCGGTCACACGCAGTTCGCCTTGAGTGAGAGTCCTTCTTTACAATTCACTTGTGTGGTGCCAGAACTCAGCCATGGGCAGCCTCAGGCTTGCTGTGTCCCTGCAGCACACACTCAGAAAATCGCCTTTTCTTGGCTTGGTGGGTGATACTTTCCTTTTGTAGATGGCCCTACACAGTGCCAACCGTGGGGTTAAACTTGTTAAGGAAAGAGAGGGAGGGAGGTGTGAGCCAAAGAGAAAGACTTGTCCATGATTATTTAAATTTATTTAATAGGGTGTTGGTATAGCTCAGTGGTAGAGTACATGCTTAGCATAGACAAAGTCCTGGGTTCAATCCCCAGTACCTCCATTAAAGTAAATAAATAAATTTATTGATTTAATAGATGAGAGCCTACCCCTTGCTGAGACAAGTGCCTGGGGTTAAATGTCCCTGAACTTTGGGAGGTCCCCATCTGTGAGAGAGGCAGATCAAAACAAATCATGTTAATTCACCAGGAATTTGAGGTGTAGGGAGGTTACACAGCATGGACAATCTCCCACCTCCTAGGACGGGACTTTTCCCTCCACCCCGGAGCTGTCCCCAGTCTCAGATGTAAGGAGTATATTGGGCAGACATGTTGCCAGCAATTTCTCTAGGGGCCAGGAGTCTAGGGGGGGAGAGATGCATGCACTAACCCCTGGGGAGCCAGAGCCCAGAGCCTCTGCTCCTGCCTGGAGTGGCTGGAGGAGGAGACATGTCCGCTGAGCCTCGGAGGACATGCTGCCAAGGGCTTAGGGAAAGGCATTGCAGGCACAGGGAACAGCCTGGGCAGAAGCACAGAGGCATTGGTAGCCACAGGCCACTCTGCCTAGTGATGCCCTTCAGTCCCACGTGCCGCACACAGGAACCAGGTGCAGAGCTGCCGCCTCTTCCTGGTGGGAGGCCTCCCAAGGACGTCTGGAGAGCTCGGCTGCAGGTTCTTATTGTCTGAGGTCACTGAGCCTCCTGCAAGTATTTCAGGAATGTGGAGGCCTGACTCATTCTCTTCCTTGAGTTCACAGTCTGAAGTTCATAAAACCGCTTTGGCCTTTAGTCATTCTTACTCAAACAGCGGCTCACATGCTTCGCAGATGGAGCTGGTGGGAGGAATCCGGGGACACATTTTTCGCTCAGGATGTGACAGTGGATGAGGAGTTAAGCGATCAAGGAGAGATTATTCCCCAAGAGCCAGGCCCTTTTGGCAGGGGCTGCCCTACTCACAGAGAATCCCCGCCTTGCTCTGGCTGAGACCCCCTGCAGAGAGGAAAGCTGGGGAAGCCGTCCCCTCCAGGCCTCGGTTTCCTCATCTGTAAATAGGGACAATACCCACACCTACTTCAGGAAGTCATGGTAAAGATTAAAGGAGTTAATCTGTGTAAAGCACACAGAATGCTGCCTGATACATAATAAACACTCAACAAATACTAGTTTATTATGAATATCTTATTACTCATTGTTGGCAAAGAGTGAGTTTTCTAAACATAGAGTTGTGTGTGTGTGGGTCTTCCTGGAACAGGATTGCATGGGTTAGACCTGAAAGGAAAGCATCCCCTGCAGTGTGTGCAGCTGTCTGGCCGAGGGGGACCTGGGACATGACACACAGGGGAGGGCAGCGCCAAGCCTTGAAAGAGAAGAAACCTAAGTGTCAAATCTGACCAGATGCCAAAGACAAACTTTCAGCTAAAGTACTTCTGGGTTGGGAACAGGTATCAAAATGTCCTGAGAATAAACAAAGAGGACACAGAAGAGACATTTAGGGCACGGGCTGGGCACACAAACAGCCCAGTGCAAGTTTCCAAAGTGGTGTAATTCACCTTATTTCTCCTCCGACCATGTCGGCCACGACACTATCAGTGAGGCAGGCGGGCCAAGAGCGGCTCAGATGCTCTGTTTTCCTCCTCTCTGACTCCAGCTCACTTTAGAGGATTGAAAATGCCAGGAGACTTCAGATCAAGGCCCGCATCCACATTGCCTCGGGCTGTTTTGAGATCTGTCCTAGAAGACATCACCAGCTGTCTTGACTCAAAAGTTTGAGTCTGAGCCATCTTACCCCTGCTGGAATTCTCCTTGGCCAGGACGAACCTCTCTGCCTTTCAGACACCCACCCTACGGGAAACTCTCACTCCTGCTTGACTTAGACAAGGCACTGGGCATCCCAGTGCAGGTGCGGAGACGGACACACGCAGCCCCAAAGACCCTCCAGAACTGGTTTCGCAGGCCCAGTGCTTTATTTCTTCCTTCTCCCTCCACCCCTCGGTCCCCATTCCCTCTCCTCCTACTCCAATTGGCCGGAAGGCCGAGCACCTGCCTCTGGGTGTATCTGTCATTGCAGCGTCTACAAGGTAAGAGTCCTCTGTGAATTTAAAGGGCCTTTTAAAAAAAAAAGTCAAGAGGGTTCTGGTGGGAGAGATGATTCAAGGGTTTCACTGAAGGGAATTGAAAAAAAGAGGATTAGCTGCTCAAAAAAAGAGATGGTTGAATAGACGGAGGAGAAGGCAACATCTGTCCTGCTTCAGACCAGTGAGCGAATGTAAATGGCACGCCTCTCGCTGCATGAAAGGAACTGGAGAGTTGAGATGAGGTGATTCTTGAAGGAAGAGAAGGTTATTAGATTCCTTACTATTAATCATTAAAATTCCTCAAGTTTTTATTAACCCGCTCCCCCCCACAATAAAATACATGCTTATGGCAAATAATTCAGAGTGTAGAAGGGAACAAGGTGAAAATCAAAATTCCTTTCTCTACTCCACACCCTCCTCCCTACACCTCCCAGGCCCCACTCCCTAGCAGAAGCCACTCTGAACAGTTTCTTCTCTGCCTTTCTAGAATTTTCTCTGTACATTCCAACCTCCTCTCAGGGAACTGTCCTCCTTTCTCACACACTAGGGGCCTTCAGACCTGGGATCTTGCAGCCAAACTTGGGTTTCCACTTCCTTTGTCAGGAAAGCTCTTCCAGTCTTCGCATGGCTGGCTCCTTCAGGACTTGGCCTCCATTTACTCAGAACTGTCCCCTGCTCAGAGAGGCCTCCCGGCACCTCTCTATTCAAACAGGAACCCCTTCACCACCACCATTCTTTACCCCACGATCTGTGCTCACCACGGTCTACCCACACAGTCAGGCACACAGAAGGTATTTGATAAATTACCTTGATATCTAGTGGATGCGTGAGTGAGTACCTTAGTTGCACACGCACACACACATACAGGTATTGATTCTTTCTACAAAATACACATGGGAAGGTATATAACTAGAAGTCTGCAAAAATGATACTATGAAGAAAACATTTCTTAAGCATGTATGTCCCAAGGACTATTCTAAGCTTTTCACATGTACTCTTTCATTTACTTCTTACAACCACCCCATAAGAGAGGCGCTAATACTACCCCACTTTGCAGATGAGGAAACAAAGAAATGGAGACACAGAGAGGTTAAGTAACATCCTCAGGTCACACAGCTTGCAAATGACAGAGCTAGCACATATAAATTCCCCTCAATCTTATAAGGACTGCTTCGTCTTAATATATTTTTATTGTGGCAAAATAGACATAACATCAAATTTACCATTTGAATTGTTTTTAAGCATACAGGTCAGTGGCATTAACTACATTCACATTATTGTGCAATCCCCCACCGCCACCCATCCCCAGAACTTCTGTCATCTTCCCAAACTAAACCTCTGCATCCATCAAACAAAAACTCCCCTCTTCCTTCCAGCCCCTGGCCACCACCACTCTATTTTCTGTCTCTGTGAATTTGAATACTCTAGGTACCTCATATAAGAGGAATCACACAATATTTGTCCTTCCCGGGCTTATTTCTCTTAGCATAATGGCTTCATTAATAATTTTTAATGAATAATTTTATTGAATCAAATATTTGAGCACATGCTACAAAATTCAAAAGGCACAAAAGAACAGAGTGAAAAAGCAAGTTCCTCTACTTCTGTCTCCAGGCACCTCCAGGGCAGTCTTCCCAGGATCCTCCCAGAGATGTTCTAGGCATATACAATTATATGACCACAAACATTTTTTATACCACATTCCACGTATTATTCTGCTTCTTGCATTTCTCATTTAACTATACACTTTGGAGATCATTCGCTGTCTTTGGACATAGAAGGTCTCTCAGTTAATTATTTCTTATTGAAATATAATACACAGGCGAGTGCATATAATAAGAGGACAGCTGAATAAACGTGCACAGACTGAACACACCTGTATAGCTGGCACCCTGATCGAGAAACAGAACGTCACCCAAAGTCCCTCTCTGCCTCCTTTCCAGACACCACGCATCCCCTCACCAAGGGTAACCACTCTCCTGACTTCTTCCTGCACTTTTTAAAGCATATATCTATATTATTTAAGTTTTAATGTTTCTTCTTAACAGAGGCACTAGGGATTGATCCCAGGACCTTGTGCACACCAAGCACATGCTCTACCTCTGAGCTCTACCCACCACCACTTCTCCTGACTTCTTAACAGACTGGATAAGATTTGCTGGTTTCTGTTGTTTTTTGAAAAGCGTCATACTGCGTAGGCTCTTGTGAAGGGCTCATTTTGCTCACTATTATGTTGGTGAGGGTCCTCTGTGTCACTGCCTTTCTGCTTAACAGCATCTTTGGTTCAGTTGACGGCAGCAGCCGTCCCCGCTGGCTGGAGGTTTTGCGCGTCAGACTCACGTTCGCTCAGTCTCGCCCTCATAACCCTTGGCTTTCTTGAAATGGCTTAGTAAGTGCCTGACAGAGATCGCAGACAGCCCGAATTCACCTCCAGATGCATCTAATGATGAAAACCAGCAGCCGGTGCTGAGAGGGCCTGTGTGGGAGGGTGGAGGGGGGCCGAGGGGGCAGCAGCCTGCCTTCCTGATCAGCGTCCCTGCGGCCACAGCTCGGTCGGACCTGCTTTTCGAGGCCTCCTTCTCTCAGCCAAGAACTCAAATCTCAAATTCCCTGAACACGAGGAATCATGACAAAGCACTGGTGTGCATTCCCTTCGCAAATGTTACTTTGAAAGTGGAGTCAACACTACTTCCAAGCAAAGAGCAGAGCAGCTTTAACTAATATCGGCAAAGGGCCTCAGAAAAGAGTTGGAGCTAATGTCTTCCATCTGTTTGTTTGCTCTCTTGTGTCCTAAGACTCAGGACAAAATACCGGTTTGGGAAAGGAACTGTACACACAGGGCGGGAGCAACTGTACAACAGGGCAAAGCTGGACGCACTGTCCCACTCGGGCTGCCCACGTAGGGATTTCAAATCCCGGACTGTCATATCAGCCCCCAACCTCACCCCTCCCCCACCCCAGCCTGGCAACGACAGGAGTATCTATTCCCAGATATGAGCCGTTAAGCAGCGAAACCAATCTGCACATTCGTGTGGGGCCAGTCATCGCTGCCCTGATTGGCTCAGGAGGCAACACGCAGGGCTGCATTCTTGTGGTTCGCCCTCCCAGAAAGGCCTTTCCTGAGCGCTACACGCTGCCTGCCCTGGGTCCAGCAGAAGCGGGGGAGGCAAAAATGTGCCCTATGGCAGACTGTTTCACCAGAACAGCACTGTGCTTCTTGCTTTGGCTGGATGCACGCCTCCCCATGTGGGCCTTCTCGCAGAAGGTTTCATTGCACGGGCCCCCAAAGACCACTTTTCTGTTTTCCATGCCAACCTGTAATGAATAATTATCGTGGCTGCCTGGTAGCCTTTCCAACTCGTCATCAGCTCATTCAGTTATTTTCACAGCAAAAAAGCTACAGGAAACCCAAGGTCATCCGAAATTCATCCCCCCGCTTTCACTTAGGATGTGAAAGGAGAGAAAAGGAAGACAGAATAAGCATAGGAAACGAAGAACTTGGGAGAAGTTGAAAAGAAATCTCATCCAAGTCCAAAAATAATATTCCATTTAAATGCTTTATGAAGATTTTCTTTGATGATCAGAAGAGTATAAGGTGTGTTGCTCTCCAGTGGCTTTTCAACCTAGCATCATCTGAAAGGTGTTTGAGACGCACTGCAGACCAGAGGAGAAGCTGCAGTGGAGACCACGTGCTCTCACAGCTGGTCAGGGCCGGGGACGGTCGGCCGAGGCCAGCGCCAGCTCTCAGGACACATCACCAGGGCCTGCCGTTTCTCTGGCCCAGGAGACAGTGGAGGCCACTCCTGGGTCATTAAATACCACCCTGTTTGGCTCTAGTCCACAAAAATTATATCACATCCCTTCCTGGAAACATCTTTAAAAAGAGAAGAGAGATGAGAAATGCCCACAGGGAGGGTTTTCATAGTAGCCCACAAGCTCAGCTGGCTGGAATCTGAAGAAGGCAAAAAAAAAGGAAAATGGAATGTTCACCCGAATGATTGAACAGATGATAAGCAAAGCCAGGTGACAGAACAAACACACAGCAAATACGCCCTACCTACCCTGGGAAGGGCTTTAGTTCTTAAATTAGTCTTGAAAAGGGAGGAGGTTCTTATTGACTCAGGGGTTTTGAACCCAAGTCTGAGCAAAAGTTTCAGTCCTGATTCCTGGAAGGACAGTGTGGAGTGCAAGGGCCAAGGATTTTTAGAGCTGCTAAGAGTCTGAGAACCAGCCTTATGTGAATAGAAGTTCCAAGAGTCAACAGTAGCTGGCAGCAGATAACCTCTCTGGGCTCAGGACAGCAGAATCCTTGGCTGTTAGTGGAGGGACGTACCTTAGTGATGGCCCAAGCCCCAGTCCTTCGCTTTACAGATGAGGAAACCTGGGTCCAGAAAGGGCCAAAGCTTGTTCCAGGTCATACAGCTGGCCAACAACACCGCTGGAACAGCGCCAAGTGAGCTGACTTTCATTCCCGTGCCTCAGCCAACGTGTAACCCAGGATCAAAATCGTTGGGGGCAAAAGGAAGGGGGAAAGTTATGGGCTTTGAAAGTCGTCAGTAATCCTATCACTGGATACACAGTTGACATCATTGGCCAGCTAACCACGCTATGTCCCATGTCCTCAATGTAATTGGCAGTGTCTGTTGCACTAATGAAAAGACTGGTACATTAGCCATTTGTGGAGACACTTTTTTCATTGTTTAGGGTTCTAGCAATAATACATATATAAAAAGAGATTTACATAGCATAGTCCCTAGCTAAACATACACCTTGACCATTCTATTATGTAATCAAATGAGTAAACATTTGTCCTTTAATTTTGCCAGGAAAAAAAAATTAAAACTTCATTTAAATTATACACAGAAAGATAACAAAGTTATATGGCTTGTAGTTTAGAAACAAAATTGACTGTTTATTAGTTTTTAAAAGTGACTTGAAAAAAAAAGTGACTTGAGTTATAATGAAGGTTTTGGAAAAGCAGACACAAAGACAGAAGTCCATTCAATCAGCCCTGGCAGGGTGAGGGACAGTTTGTCCAGTTGTGGAGGTTCCAGTTTGGGGCAAGGAAGACAGGCAGGCCTACGGAATGTGTGGATGAGCTGGTTTATTTTGGATGGTTATTTTTGATGGCCCTTCAAGGGGCTATGAGAAAATAGAACACCAAGTTGAGAGAGGATATAGACTTTTTTCTCATTGTTTTTTAGTGTAGGTTCATTAGAACATCTAGAATACTGAAAGACCTCTTCTATTCAAGATAGATGAATGACAGAGTCATTTAAATCTAGAAGGACCTCAGAAATCACCTAATCCAGCATCTTCATTTTCCAGATCAGAAAACAGAGCCCCAGACAGATCCAGTAACTTGATCGAGGTTAGCATAAGCTCTGAGTGTTCTGCCAACCTCTGCTGTGTGCACTAGAGAGGGGGGCTGGGGTGAGGGTGGGGCAGACAACATTCCAACAGGTCTGTGAAACTTTCAAAATGCAAGCCACACAAAAAGTGGATGCAGAGTTCTTCTCCAGCAGATTTCAATCTACGTGAATTAACTTGAAGATTTCAAAGAAGATTTTAAAATGTGACAGTTACAATCATTATCCAGCCCTCCAAAAGTGTTCAGGTTTGAATCCGTTGGAGATGAGTTTTCTGATCTCTCAGAGGTGTTGAAGCCTAGGAGGGGCTAGACAGCTGCAGGCAGCACGGACTGGGGGGATCGGAGCCAGATGCTGAGAGGCCACACCGCTCCACCTGGCAAGTGTCACCGGCTTGTTTCCACCCTGCACCAGACCACCTTTCAATTCCTTTGACAGCTGAAGTCCATACTTCTCAGTGATGGTCCAGTCAGATGACAACTGTCCACAAAACAAAGCTTGGCCAGCACTAAACATTCTTGATTTTCCAAGCCTTAAGTCTCCACAGATAGTTTGGTGAATGAGCCCACACTCTTGGAGCTTAATGGGACCGCAATCACCCCTCCAGAACGATGGCAACCATTTATTGAGCAGTTACTGTGTGCAGTGCTCAAGACCTATCTTGTTTCCTCTCAGCACCAACAGTGCAAGGTAGGGGTCATGGCGCCCTGTTTCCAAGATGAGGAAAGCAAAAGTCAACCACGGCTGAGTAACTCACCCAAGTAACTCACAGCACTAGTTAAGTGGCAGAACTGATTAAATCCTTGACTCTCCGACTCCAGAACCTCTGCCTCCTGGGTCAGAGCCCATGCAGGTAGAGCAGCACCCACACAGCCGTGTTCCAGGTTTTAAGTTATTGTCAAGAGCTCTCGATTCCGGTATTTGTTTGTCGTCTGAAACTTCACTTTTGTCATGCGTACATATGACTTCCTTTGATTTCTCTGCAAATTTCTACCAAATAAAACCATATGCACTTCCATAGCAACACTGCAACACAAACATGGTGTAATCTTCGTCCACTGCTGTACACAGCTTGAAAAATTTTTTTTTAATTTAAAAAAAAACCCCTACATCTGCCTACAGTTGAACTCAACCCCATGGCAACAGAGACTAACATAAACTAGGGTTCTTCTCTTTAAGAATGTCTTCTCTTTTCTTTGCAGGGCAATACTTTCAGAATATAGAAACTGGGTTGTAACACTTGTGACTAAGCAGGGCCTCGGTTCGGTGACCGATGAGCCGCCAGCCCCGCGCGGGTCTCCGGACGGGGCGGTAGCTCCTGCCCGCCGCGCGCGCGCGCCAGTCCCGCCCCGGGAGCCGTGGCCGCCGGCACCTGACGCGCGCGGAGCCCCCAGGGCCGGGCCCTTGGCCTCGGGCGACGGAGCCGGCTCAGGTCCCCGCGGGGGGCCGTGGGGGAGGGAGGCCGCTGGTGCGCGGGAGCGGGGATGCCGGGAGGTCCCCTCCTGCGGTGACCGCGCCGCCTCCCGACTCCCCGGCGTGGCGCGTGCCGCGTCCCATTTCATCCTCCCCACGACCCTTCCGAGGCGGTATTGCCATGAGCCACGTTTGCAAATGAAAACCTCCAGCCTCACGGAAGAGAGTGATTTGGCCAAGCTGGCTCAGCCGGGAAGGAAGAGTGGGCAGATTTGAATGCAGCACTTCCCCCCCCCTTCTTCTTTTACTCTACTTTGCGGGGATCTCGACCCCTAGGGCATCAAAGAAGGTAATTTGCGCCCAGTGATGTGATTCTTCCGAGCAGCCCCGGGGGCGCCTCCTGGGGAGCGGCTGGGCGCGGGGCGTCAGCTGCGCTTAGTGGTGCAGGCGAAGGCGGGTTTGTCTGCCTGCGGTCCCTGTTTCTCCCCTTTGATTCTCCCTCCTCCTGGAGCCCCAGATTCTTAACACTTCCCACGTCTTGACAAATGGCGACGCCACCGACATAAAGACAATCTTAAGCAAACTTGTGCAGTGGGCTTGTGCAGTGATTTCTCCCGCTCCTAGAGCCGAAGGTCCAGCAGTCACCGGCTGAAACTGGAGGAACCTCACTGGGTCACCTTCATGAACTGGAGAAACTTGTTCTGACCAGGGGCTGAGACCTGAACGCTCCTTGGCTGCTTCCTCACTGGAGCTATGCTGAGTGCCCAACTGTCTACTGAGGTGAGGTGAGGTGAGGTGGGGAGGGTTGGGGGGTGAGATTGAGGGGCAGCCCAGTAGTGATAACAAGATGTACTTATGTGGCGCCAGGTGCTCTGAGAGGCTCATGTTTCATCATCATAAAACCATGGAGGCAGAAAGTATTATTATTCTCGTTTGGGTCACGAGAGACCCAGAGCTGCAAGAGATAGTCTGTTCGGTCCAAGATCCTGCAGTGGCAGAGAGGGTTCTGCCCAGGGCTTGGGACCACAGAGCCAGTCCAGGAGTGATGATTGTGATTTCCCCATAGAAGGAGGTGGGAGGCACTCAACAAAGACACAGATAAGATTGTCCCAGGAGAGATCGCATTACTCCTCAGATTCTCAGGTGGACTTGAACCGGCTTTAGGATATGGAGGCGGAAGAGGGAGTGAGGAGTGGGAACACCCCCTCGCTTTTCGTCCACATCCAAAGAGGAGATCCAAGGTTCAGTCAGGAAGGCTCTTTTTTTTAATTAATTGTTTTTTGTTTTCAGAAATAAAGTGGAAGTGACCCAGTAAGAAAGGAAAATGTGCATGGCCTGCCCTGGTCACACAATTAAAACATATACGCTGGCCAAAGGTACATCAGGGCTCCACCCATCCCTTCAGAGAGAGAAGGGCCCTTTTTGACCTGGAAGCCTATTAAAGCATTCCACAAGAGAATTCTCTGCGCCTTCCGAGGGGACACTGTGAGAAAACCTTGTTCCTTAGAATGCAGACACACAAAGGGTTTTGTGCAAATACTGAGCTCTGATTCTCTAAATGCAAAGAAGCATTAGGGATGGTATGTGAACAAAAGGCTGGACAGAGGATGCACGCCCAGATGCTGTCTTGGCCAGGTTGCAATCTGAATGATCTAATGTTTTCTGGCTCCCTCTTGCTTGGCTTTTCCAATTTGGTTTGAATATTTGCATTACTGTATTATTTTCCCTGTACAATGGCGTTGTCTGTATACAATTAGGTCATGTTCATAGTTGGGTGAGGACACACTTCAGATGTGAGATGAGCTACAGCTGGTAGCTGGTTCCCACCCTGGGATGAGACCCCAGCTCATTGGTCCCAAAGATTCTACCTGCACTCAGCATGTGAAAGTTTTAATGTAAGTTATCCAACCAAGCGAGAAGAACCACGCCATCCCTTTGTCACGGTGGGCAGGCACATCTTGTTTCTGTAAGTTTCGGGCTGACTTGTTGATCTAATCACGCTGTTCCTTGGGCCAAATCTAACCCTGTATTGCTATGCTCCAGACAAAAGACAGGACCGCGTCTTGGCAGCCTGGGGCTTCCTGGTCTGTGAAAGTTCTTCTGAGGTGAACTCTGGGCAAGAGAGAAGGAAAGGAAAGGAACAGAGTGAGGAGGAATGACCAGCTTCCCCCAAAGGTGAGCCCAGAAATGCATGTAGATATTCCAGCCTGCACATAGGCTGGACTTGGAACTACGACTCTGAAGAGTGAGAGAAAGGGGATCTCAAAGGAATGGAGGCTTCTTTGGCAGGTGAAACCTGATTAGGGCTGTGTTTACAAAGGGCTCTGTGATCCCTCACTGTGTAAACTCTCAGTGATCCCCACCCCACTGAGCCAGCTTTCTCAACCAACGGAGTCCATGGCCCCTTTGGGCAAGGCCAGGGCCAAAGTTTATGTCTGTGCTACCTTTGAAATAAGGTTGGGCTGAACAAATGGAAAGGATAGGCTGTGATTATACTCACGAGGGAAGTCCCCGACTCTTCAAGTGCTTCATAACCAGACATGACCATACCCGGCTTAGTGAATGCCCCGTTACGGGCAGGATGTGTATCTCTCTGGCTCTGCCTTCTCATTGTTTCCTGCTTGCTTCCTGTCCTGACATCTTAGATCTGCATCTATGGCATGGGTTTTGTTTCTCCTGTCTTCTTTCCTCTTTTTATCCAAATCAATCATTCACCATTTATTTACTGGATATTCGATCACCCTCCATGTGGCAGACACGTGCTAGATGCTGGGGATACATCAAGTGAGTCAGGAGCCCACAGTCTAACGAGGGACACACACCATGAGCTGTGATGTGTGTCATGGGAAGGAGAACCCACGTCCAGGCGCTGAGCGGTGGCTGAATGATGAGGCAGCCAACTCTGAGAGGTGGGATACCTTTGCCAAGCTCTCACAGGTGGCTGATGACAGAGTTGGAGCTAAAGAGATCACTCGGGAATAGAAGCCTGGCCCTCCTGCCACTACCTCCTTCCAGGGCCCCACCCTCGGGGTCTTCTCTGGTCCTTTCTCACCCAGTTGCACGTGCTTCATACTCACCCTTTTCCCAACACTGAGATATTCTCACCTCAGTCAAATTCACATTTATCACTAAACCCAGATGTCTGTCCTCTCTCTCCCTAGGAATTGATGTGCTGAGAAATCGAGCTGATAGACATAAAAGTGCTTTGAAAGCTAAGCCGCAACACAGACCTAAGTACCAAAGCTACTATCAACATATCATTTCAATCACTGACTCAGCCAAGGGACAAACCATTAATCAATACTAAGTTCTGTGGGGGTGAGGGCATGTCTTCCTGTACAGAATGGCCGCATCCCTAAAGGGCTTTGTGGACAAGTTGGTGGTAGAGGGTTAAAGAGGGAAGAAAGCAGGCATTCATTTATTGAGTGCTTATCGTGTGGTATGCACTGTGCTGCCTGCTTTTCCTTACAATGTCTCATAATTCTTGCACCAGTCTAGGAGGTCAGAACAATTTTCCTTGGTGTACAGATGGAATGCCTTCCCCCAACCCCTGTCTGTTCAAGCACAGTGCAGCACAATAGCTAACAGCCTTGGATCAGGACTCAAATTGCTTGAATTTGTATCCAGGCAATGCCAATTACTTTCTGTATGACTGAGCAAATTACTCAGATTCTCTGTGCTTCAGCTGTAAAATTGGGATGATAAAAATGGTACCAATTTTATGTTTTGTTGTGAGGATAAGGTGACCATACATACTTGCCACAGTTGTCCGGCCCAGAGTAAGCACTAGATAAAACTTAGGTATTATTATTATTTTCCAGCTCCAGTCCCTTTTTATCTGCAAAGCCTTCCCAGAGCCCCCGTCAGAACTGATCTCTTTCACTTCTGTATCCTCACGTCACTGTGAGCGTGCCTCTCAGCACATTCGTATGTGTACCTGGTTCTTAATGTTTGGCACAGAAAAAACATTCAACAAATGCTGATGTTGGGTGAATGGATGTTTCTGTCCCATAGAACTTACCACATGCTTGTAGAAGGCAGGTAGTATAGTGTTTCTTGCTATAAAGCAGACAAAATCCCTGGATATTCTAAATAAAATACAACAAATATACTTTTGAATGTATGGCCAAACTCTCATGTAAATTAGGAAACCCTCATGGATACACACACACACACACACACCGAGGGACTGGAATTCAGAGTGGTAAGTTGCCACTGACACTGCTACTTTGGGAAGTCTGTCTGTCTCAGTGACTTTGGGGTTTGGTGTCAGGGGCTTTACAGAGGACAGGAGACAAGGCTTAGTGCCCTCAAAAGATGGAGAGTTGGAAGTGAGACTTCTGCACAGAAGTGAGACTCACGAAGGATGCTACTCAATGAAAGGGGAGACTATAAAAAAAAACCTGCCTTTTTGCAATGAGGAAAACCAAAAACTTGTCTATCTTGGCGTGGACTCAAAAGTTGTTATAATCACAGACTTCCCCCCCCTCCCCACAGGTTTAAGGTTTGAATTTATACTATCTACTTGGTCTTGGAACTTCAGCTAAAAATTAGTTTAAATTAGTCCCAGGTTGGTAACATTCCAGAGCACCTGGCATCATCTCTGGAGGGATAGCCACCCAGGCTTCACTGGAGTCTAACAAATAAAGCCCCACTGAACATGAGATCACAATCTAAAATTACAAACCACATGAGGAAACAAGCTACCATGAGTGAAGGCCACTAGGAACCACAGAATTAGACATTACATAAAAGTTATCATATAGGAAATATAAATTGTTTAAAATGTTTAAAGAAATAAAAACATGAGGAAAGAATAAATAAAATCTATAAAGATCAGGCAGAATTGAGAAAGAACAAAATATTACTTCTGGAAATAACAAATATTTAATTTATTAAAGTTAGAAACATGGTGAATAAATAAAAGTAGGGTAGATACAGGTAAAAGAGAGAACTAGGGAACTGGAAGACGAATCTGAAGAAATTGCTCAGGGTACAGCCAAAAAAAAAGAGAGGCAAAGAAATAGAAAACAAGATGTTAAAGGGGTCAGGAAGAAAAAATAGAATATGAGAAAGGCAGCATTTAGAAAAATGGCTAAAAAGTTCCCAGAGTTAAGGGGAAAAAATAGGACTTGTTTAATCTTTGAAATCTAAAGCCCCTGGCAAGTGCCTGGTACATAGTAGATGCCCAGGAAGTTTGTTGAGTTGAACTGACACATGTGCTATAGAATTTGCTTGTCCATTACCTCATATACCTATTTATTTAAAAAATAAGGAGGGAGGGTATAGCTCAAGTGGTAGGGTGCATGCTTGGCATGCATAAGGTCTTGGGTTCAATCCCCAGTACCTCCTCTAAAAATAAATAATTAATTTAATTAAATCAAGCTAATTATCTCCCTCCAAAGAAATAAAATTTTAAAAAAACTAAATTAAAAAAATACTTATTTAAAAAAAATATTCACCAGAGATACAGTTGTGAATAAAACAGACAAAGTCATTGTCTTCACTGAACTTGTGCTCTAGATAAAGAAAACAAACAGTAAACATGTGGGCAAATTAATATTCAAGATGATTTTACATTGAAAGAAATGCTGTGAAGGACATAAAAGGGTCATTGGATAGAGGGCTTGGGAATAGGAAGTCACAGAAGAAGTGAGAACTCATTGAGACGTCAAGTGAAAACGTTCCCGGTGAAGGATATATCAAGGGCCACGGCCCTGAGGGAGAGGCAACCGGGCATTTTTTGAGGAAGAGAAAGAAGTCAGTGTGTCCAAAGCTCGGGGAGTGACGGAAAAAGTGGGGTGAGACATGATCTGAGAGGTATTTCGGAAGGAGGAAGAGGGTGTTTGGAATAGACATAAAAGGTGAAGGAAAGGGAGGGAGGGACCAAGCATTATCCCTAAGCAGGGATGGAGCAGCGGGGTGAATGGCGGTGCCGTTTCCCGAGTGGAGATGAGAAGAGCAGCACCGGCTGGGGTGGGTGGGAATGGGAAGCAGGGCTCCTGTTTTGGGGGAGGATTGCACTTGGGATGCTTGTTGGACATCAAGCAGAACATGGAGGAATTCAGGAAAATGAGCCCCAAGCTAAGGAGTGTTCGTATTTTGAGACTTGTGTTTCCTTCAGGATTTTCCTGTGTGTCTTGGACAGGGATGCACACAGTGGGCTGACGACTTTCAGCTGCTGGCTCTGTGGGAACAGGCTCGATGTAGCTCTGGAGTTCAGGAGACTCTGCTTGGTCCAGCGCCCAGCCCAGAAGGGGAGCCTGCAGTCTTCCAGGCCCACCTGACCCGATGCCTTTGGTACCTGCTGTCTCTTGAAACCAATGCGCTGTTTGAGGGATGCCAAAGACTGAGCACAGAAACAACCCAGTGACAAAACCAGGCAGTTCTTGTGTGCGGAAGGGTGGAGAAGTCATCATGTAATCTGGCTCCCACCCACTCCCGCCCACTACCTCAGAGCCTTGTATCTGACAGATCCAAGGGAGTGGGGGTGTCAGGAAGATGACACATCAGAGGTACAAAGAAAAAGGAGATCCCAGCCTGAGGTAATGACCGAAAAATGCCATAGCCCATTACATAAGTGAAAGTGAAACCTCTGAGGAATAAACAAAGGGTATCATATTGATATAAAAATACAAGAAGCTCACTCTGTGGTTGCTGACATACATCATTGTGGAAACAAACTCATGTCCAAAGTGACTACGGTTAAACTTGGAGCCACATGACAGGGGCTTTAGGAAGTTCCAAAATGATCAGAAATAACTTGAACCGAGTAGCATTCTTCCCCGGGCTCATGGCTCCGAGGGCAGGGACGAGTATCCCTCTGGAGAGGAGGGACAACAACTCGAGGGGACCAAGTGGCTCAAGGTAGTTGATACAAAAGAAGGGAAACCACGCTGCCTTGGAAAAGGACCATGAGTTGACTGACATTAGTCAGGATTCAGCTCTAAAATCCGTGAGACTGAACTAGGGTATTTTTCTTCTCAGCTATTTACATATATTCATACTTGTTGAGAAATTTTTCTCCTTTCGTGTCTCAGGAAGACCAAGACTGACACTTTAATCCGGTACCTAATCATGTCACTCCTCCACCTAGAAAATTCAGAGCCCAACTGCAGCCCACGCTTAATCTATAAGGACATAAAACTTTAGGTAATATGTTGTTTGTGTGAGAGCCTCATTGTTGGCTTAATCTTGTTTTTATACCCTTATTTTTCTTTCATCCCCCATTTTCTGAATTAAAAAAAAATAGTGTATGTAACAGACTGTGTGTTTTGGAATAAAGTAGAATACTAATTAATAATTAATTAATTAATTAACTTTCTGCCCAAACAAGGCAGCATGGAAGCAGACACCTGGTGGTGTCATGACATCTCAATGAACCAGAGAGGGTTCTAATTACTGTCTGTCAGACACCTACGTCAGTATCATTAAGTTCTTTAGATAGACAGGAATCTTGCTGCAGCTATAACACAACGTCACATTAAACGTTCATGAACAAAAGGAGGAGGTATTCAAGGTAAGATGGGCAGAGCCAATAAAAACAATCAACCCTGCAATCCCAGCTCCTTTAGGGGCTGATTTCCACCCAGCCCGGGAAAGGCTTCCAGGAGCTCCTCTGGCTTGCCTGGGTGGTTCTCTTACAGAAACTTGGCCGTATCCTGGGCATGTCTGGTCCCTCAGCTTCCACCTACTGGAATCCACCAGACTCTTGCCCAGACAAGTGGGTCAGGACTCACCCCTGACCCCTGAAAAAGTTACTTTGCCTGTTTTTTGATTATTTATTCACATTTTAATAGTTTTATTCCTTTTTTTTGTTTTTAAAATCACAAAAGTAACTCAATTTTTTAAATTGCAAAAGTAATACAAAGGCAATAAAAAATCAAATAATACCAAAATATATAAAATATAAAGTCAAACTTCCCCTTCTTTTCCTCTCTTCTCCCATTCCAATGTGCCTACCCATTCATCAGAAGTAACCAATAACTGTAGTATGAATATGTCTGGATTTTTTTTATACACATTCAGATGTATTTACATACACATAGATACACTTATAAAGTCTGTGTATAGCTTTACTTTTTACAAATAATTTTTCTATCCACATTATTCTGTAATTTGCTTTTTTGCAATCTGTAAAATGTTGTGGATTCTACCTCTGTTACATACATGTCAGCCATATTCTTTATAATGGCTGCTGAATGAATCATGAACTCATTGTAAAAAGATACCTAATGTACTCAGTCTGTTAAGGAATATTTAGGTTGTTTCTAATATTTTGATAGGACACATTAATGCTGCACTGAACATTCTTATACCTGTATCCTTTTACTTTTATTTATTTCTAAGAGCTGAGTCAAAGGGCATGAATGTATTGCATTTTGATAGTCACTGCTAAACTGCCTTCCAGAAAGACCGATCAATTTGCACTGCCACTAACCATGAAAGAGTGCCCTTTTTTCGTATTCTCATCAACAATGGATATTGCCAGATTTTTGTTTCTGTTTTTCTCTTTTTCATTTTGGCAGAACTTACTCTCAAGAGCATGGTACTTATTTTAATTTGCATTTACCTGATCAGTAGTCAGATTGATCATTTTTGGTCTTTTATGCGGCTACTATGAACAATAAAGCTGAAGGAGTGGATTTGGTTTATGTCTTTTTGATGCAGTTGACCAATCCAAACAGTGATATTTTCAGCTACTGACCTCTAAGAAGACTCACGATGTAGTGTCACACATGTCCATGTTAGGAAGGTCAGTCATAATTCAACTCCCAGGGTCAAATTGCACGTGATGTTTGTTCTGGGATTCACATCATGACTTTGGCCCCAAACATTAAAAGATGTCAAAACTATATTCTGATAATGTTCCCTTGTACCAACATTATCACACTAGCAGTTGCAAGTAACAAAACAACTCTGATGAAGTTATGGAAAAACAAGTTCATTATACAACTATTGGGAGCCCATGACTGGGCTAATTAATGGGTGATCCTCCCCCCTCCCCCAGGAACCATCAAGGCGGCCTCATAGCAGGCAGGGTACGTCTGCGAGGTCCCCTCCACACAGCAAATGTTTCAAGCTTCTTGATTTCTGTGCTCAAGAGCTTACTTCTAGGGAGAAAGCATCTTATTGGCTTCACTTGGGCGCCCAAGGGAAGGCAGGCTCTTAAATAGAGTCCCAACAGATTGAATCCAACAGGAAGAGACCCTTCTTCAAAAGGAAACTGGGGCATTATTAGGAAGTGAAGTGGATGCTAGTCAGCAGAAAACAGAACAAAACGAATAAAACCGTCCCCTACAGTAAACTTTCCAGTTGCCGTTTCTCCTCTTCTCCTTGTAAACCTTTCAGTTCCCACGGTCATCATAGACAGTCTGACAGCACAGCACGCTGCACACATCCAGCATGGGGACCCCGTGGGGCAGAATAACAGAGACCGTTTGTCCTTTGCATTGTGTGCTGTGCTTGCTAAGTACTTGCCACTACTCCAGCCCTGGGGTCAAAATACCAACGTCTTAGAATAAGAACAATTATCCTGAGAGGTTATAATATTGGCTTTCAACTCACTGTGCATTCTCCCTGGTTAGCCTTGAATGTTCAGAAATTCTGTGTATTTGTTTATTCATTCGTTTATGCAACTACTATTGAAAGAAAGCAGCCTGATGTTAGACATTGTTCCACGTGCTGAGGGAACAGCAATGAAATGGAAAGAGAGGGTCTCTGTCCTGATAAGACTGGAAGAAGCAAGCAAGGTTGGCGTTTGGACTTTGGATTTTATCTGAAAAGCAATAGAAAGCTACTCAAAGGTTTTGGGCAGGCAAGAAATATGATCGATTGTATTTTAGATACATTATTCTTATTGTTATGTAGAGAATGGATGACACGGTGATAAGAACAGGGGCCAAGAGACCAGTCAGAGGACCATGTGGTAGCTAGATAAGAAAAGATGTTAACCTGGACTAGTTTGGTAGCCAAAGAGAGGAAGAGATGTGGACAGAATAAAGAGATACTTAGGAGGTAGTATGAACAGGATCATGCAGGTGGTGGGAGTATTATAGAAAAGGAAAGAGACAAAGATAACTCCGATATTTCTGCCATGAGCAATTGGGTGAATAGTGATGACAGCGGGTAACCTGGGAGGAGCCGTTTAGGGGTAAGTAGAGAAAAGGATGAATCAGCTGTGGGTCACACTGGATACATGTGTGACTGTCATGTCAAGTAAGCAGTTAGGTCAGGTCTGAAGCTCAGGCGAGAGATTCAGAATATGGAGTTCTCAGTGGTCACTAAGCCATGGAGTTAGAAGACTACGCCCAAGGAGGGCGTGGAGATTGAATACATGGGCATGACCAACATTGAACTCGTATCTTAAAAGAACGCTGGAATATTTGGCCTCAAGAACTGTAACCTCTATATTCTGTGAAGCCCCACATCAACTCTTTCTCTCTGCAGTCTGTCTCCAACCACAGCCGGCCCCTTCATTTAAGGAGGTTCATAACTTAAGCAACATGCCTGGTGAATCCACCATTTGGCCCAACTCACAGAAGGATTCTCAGCTAGCTCTGTTCAGTCTCCTCCGACTTGAGGGAGATGTGTTCCTCATCATGCCCACATCCTCACACAGACGGTCCAAGTCAGTCTCCCATCTTTGGTCCCAGGGCTTACAGGCTTCTGGGGCCATGGACCCAGGGCTACACAGGCTGTGGGGTGGTGGTGGTGGGACAGTGGGGTCTATCCTTGGATATCCCAGCCCTGAGTCCCTTCTACTCTGTTCCTTGGTCCTCTTGGGAAGTTTTAGTTTCCTGGTCCCTCCACACCGTCCGCTCTGGCGCCACTTGCCCCTCTCTTGCCTCCCTTCCTCACACCGGTGCTGGGATGTCCAGTCATTACATACGGAAGGACTGTACATTGAGAGGATCCTTTGGGTCTTTCTTTCTGTTTCCATCTGCAGCTCCCTTGGGGAGAGAGAAGAAGGGAAAGGAAACACACAGGAAGCACATTAACAGGCCGAGAACTCGGCCACGCTTTCAGAAGACAGGTCACCTACAGACACGTGCTTCAGGGATCAGCCAAGTTCTGGGTTCTTACTGCTGCCGGGACGAACTCAGAAGCTGGGGATCTGGGTGCAGTGATCAGACTTCCAAGCTGTTGAAAACCAGAGTTTTGGTAAACATCTGCACAATTTTTAAAAATGTATTTGCAAAAATCTAGGTGTCTCCAGTCCGGCCCTCCCTATTAATCAAAGGCTTTGCTTGAGTTCTGTGGCCCAGTCTGTGATCCTAGCTCTGACCGCTGCTGCCCGCGAAGTCTCAATGAACTCCTCTCAGAGCCTCCAGACTTCCTTGGCTGGCGACGTGTTCCTCTTGGGACAGTTTTCGCCTGAGCTGCGCAGCCTGGCCCCCAGCTGTGCAGGGCCCCCCTCTCCGGTAAGAGGAAACGCTTTCAGCAGAGTCCATTAACACAAACATTCAAAAGCAAACATTCAAAAGCCGCAGATCGTGTTCACATAAATAAAATAGGATCGAGAAAAGCTTCACCCCATGAAACCAAAGGGCTGTTTAAAAAAACTGCCCTCGCCTTCCAAGTAGGCAGGCAGCAAAGCCACAGCGATTCCAAAGGCCTGTGTGCTTGGTAGAGCTGGGTGGCTGTAGCCACAGGCCTTTGAAGAGGAAATGCCAGCCCTGGGACAGGCAGGCAGCCAGCCCAAGTCCTGAAACTACCAGAGAGAAGCTGAAAGCAACGGAGGGGAAGGGGCAGCCCAGCTGGGAAGTGAGAAAGGGGAGGAAGGTGCGGAGCAAATAAATGAGAGATGCTTCCCCACTAGGGTCCCCACACCCAGACCAAAAAGTCACTAGACAGAGCAATTCACTGTGCCCCGGAGACAGAGCTGGGCCATGGAGAGTCCTGGGCGGCGGGCACAGCCCAGAGTGACTAAGGCTCCGGGCAGGGGCGTGTGTCCTCGAGGAGGGGTGGAGACGGTGGTGGTGTCTGGGCTGAGAGATGCCTTTGCTTTGAAAGCTTCGGAGGAAATTAACTTTACAAGGTGCCTCCCTGTCTCCCAGAGTTATTAAAAGAAAGGAGGGAGCAAAGAAGAAATGGAAAAATGGTAATACCTCAGGAAGGGCTGAGTGATCCCAACTGAAGGAAATGGGAGGGAGGCTAAGTGATGAATGTGCCACCCCCGCCCTCCCCCCACCCCAGGGAGAAAGAGCTCCAAGTGTGACCTTGTGCGTCTGGGGGTGAAGCACACACAAAGCACAACAACCCGTGCGGCCAGGGACAAAGCACACAGACACACAGACACACACCCTTTGAGTATCTACGATGTATGACTAATTAAATACCCTAAGAACTTCCAAGTGAAAAAAGTCTGTTGGTACTTCTGTCTCAATAAGGCAGGACCGAATGCTAAGGAAGGGCAGTGAGCAGGAGGGTTGCTGTAAATCTTGGGGTCCCCCGAAGGTGCCAATCTGGGAGCCTTGGCGAGTCCTACCACTGGGGCCCATGGGTGGATATCTGGGCATCGACTGCTCTTTTGTTGATGAAGAGAAAAAAAGAAAAGCACTAGATCTAAAAACTCTTCCAAAAAAAAAAAAAAAAAAGGACGCTAACTGAAGGCATCTATTTCACAGGGTAGGAAGCCAGGTGTTAAAAACTGGGATTTAAATTTTTAAATCCCTCCTGCCTGACAATAATCCTCAGATCAGATGAGGCACCCTCGCCCAACCCTGGCAAGCCCAGTCAGTGTTTGAAAGCACAATCCTCAGAAGCGTGTGCCTGCCCAGACACGTGCACCCACAACTGCCTCACATTCAACCCTGCGCTTGGTGGGCTGGCAAGTCACAGGGCCGGAAAAAATACACCGAGAGAGGAACAGCCCACCTGCTGCTCCTACTGCTCCTCTTCTGTCCCTTCGCTCCTAAGCCTGTTGTCCCCTAAGCCGTTTTGGATGACAAGGCTAGGACCTTTGTGTCCCCGGAGGTGACACTCAGAGCGAGTGCCCTCCTGGTGGAGGGGCACTTCTGTGCTTCCAGACAGTGCTGAGTTCTGCCTATTGGTGAAGGGAACATCTCCAGCTGGATTCTGCTGGCTCCCTCAACAAAGCTGCTCTCTGAGCCTCTCATCCTGTTCCTCCCAACGCGGGAAGCCCTAGGAGGGTTAGAAGTTTTCTTCACCAGATTAACAGTTTCCTGATTGAAGTACTTCAGGACCAATCAGAGTATACCAGGCCACGATGGACAGCTCCAGTCTCCATGGGCTGATTTTTATTTTCAACTTTTCTAATTATTTTGTGTCTTGATAGACTTAGAAATAATCATAGCCACAGTATATTGAGTGTCTACCATGTGCCAGATGCTTTATGTATATTATCTTAATGTAATTCTTAGTCTGAGACAGGTTCCATATCGTTTCCTTAGCTAACTGAGGCTCAGGGAGGCTGTACACCTTGTGATATGATGTACAGCTGGAACAACCTTGAACTAGCATAACCTCAACAGACTGAAATGATAGAATGAAAATGAGTTTGGCAAGTAGTGAACTGAGGTTCAAGTCAGCCAACTGCCTATAGGATGATGGTCAAGAGAGGTGGGCGCTGTCACTGAATTGTCAACCATGGATGTGGTGACCTCAGGCTGCCTGGATAGACACACAAGTTCTAGGACACAGGGTGGGATAGCTCTAGTATAGTCTACACTGTATGTATATTAAGGTGTGTTCTAGACACACACAGCTTTAACAGCAAAGACATTTGAGTGTTAAGTCAAAAAAGAATAATGAGAATGGAGCACATCCTTCCATTTGTTAGATGGATTCCACCAGTTGCCCTATTCATAAATTGGTTTTTGCCCCTACTTTTACCACCTCTATTTATTTATTTTTTATTGAAGTATAGTTGATTTACAATGTTGTGTTATTTTCACGTATACAGCAAAGTGATTCAGTTATATATGTACATAAGTTCTTCTTCAGAATATAGTCATTATAGGGTATTACAAGATATTGAATACAGCTCTCTGTGCCATACGGTAGGACCTTGTTGTTTTATCTGTTTTATATATAGTAGTGTGTATCTGCTAATCCCAAACTCCTAATTTATCCCTCCCCCTTTCTCCCTCTTTAATCATAAATTTGTTTTCTAATCTGTGAGTTGGTTTCTGTTTTGTAAATAAGTTCATTTGTGTCATTTTTAAAGATTCTACATATAAGTGATATCATACATTTGTCTTTTTCTGACTTACTTCACTTAGTATGATAACCTCTAGGTCCACATGTTGCTGCAGATGGCATTATTTCATTCTTTTTTTATGGCCGAGTAGTATTCTGTTGGGTTTATATACCACATCTTCTTTATCCATTTATCTTCCATGGTTGCTTCCATGTCTTGACTATTGTCAATAGTGCTGCTATGAACATTGGGGTGCATGTATCTTTTTGAATTAGAGTCTTTTCCAGGCATATGCATTGTTGAATACAGACAATTAGATCTTTAAAAAAAGGAATGATGAGAATAATGAGAAAAACCACATTTCATGAAAAGAGACTTGGTGTGGGTGTGAGTGGAGGGAGAAGTGGAACGGGGCAGAATGAACTGTCCTGAAACATTTGAAGCAGGGGAGCGCCTTCAGAGGTTAGAACTGGAACCAAATGGAGAGAAATTTTAAGGGGCTGATTCTGGCTCAGTATAAGGGAGAATTTTCTATCAGAATTGCCAAAACAGAATGTGCTGCCTCAAGCAGTGATAAGCTTTCCATCCCTGGAGATTTTCAAAAAGAGTCTGGATGACCACTTGTGAGAGATGCTTTGGAGGGGATTCTGACACTGGAGGTGGGTAAGGGTATGGAAGTGACTTCGCAATCTCTAGGCTCCTTTCCAGTTATAAGATTCCCTGTTCACTGTCTCTCACCCTTCATTCACCAGCTGGGCAATCCCTAAAAAAGCTATTAATCTCTCAAAGCTTTCATTTCTCCTTCAGTAAAAGCATTACATAAAAGCCTGTGAAATCACAAGTTTGATGTGAAAATGCTAGTTATGTTTTACTGGGATTCATTGTAATAATCACATTTATTAAAAGAAAGAATATTCATGAATCGCCTAAAAATCACCTTGCTTAACCCCTGGGGGGACCTTAGAAGGCCCTGGACTAGTTGATCTCCGTGATCCTTTTAGTTCGAAGATCCTAAGATTCTGTGGTTCTGCAAATTTCAGTCATACATCTTGAAGGTCATGAAACATAGGGGACAGCAGTTTGGAAACGACAAGACCACTAAAAGGAGATGCTCATTCGAATGTCCTCACATTCTCTGTGTCACCTGGGAAATTTTGTTGTTTTTGCAAATGAGGGGAAAGCCCTCCAGAAGGACTGCAAAATGAGAGCAAAATGTTATAACTAGGATCCCTCTCTCAGCTCTGCTTCCAGCTTGATTCTCAGGCTGGATCTCCTTGCGACACCAAAAATGGTCGCAGCAGTTTTAAAGCTCACATCCCCACGTCAGTCAGCCCAGTGAGGAAGAGAGACGGAGTTCTCAAATTCCTAGCAGAAGCCGGAGGCTCGCCCTGGTGTGGAATTTCATGCCCATTCCTGAACCGACTACTGTGGCTGAGACAGTGGGAGGGGGAGGGTGGGATCAATCTCAACCAAACCACCCGGTGGAGAAAGTGAAGCGGCTCCCAGAGGCGATGTGAATACCACAGGGAAGGACGAAGCAATGCTGGACAGTGCACCCTTTGGCTGCCTTACATCGACCCACAGCTTCCACACACACACAGACACAGGTCACATCCCCTCCCCAAAGGGAGATGATAGGAAATCTCTCCATTACTAAAGCTGGATCCAAGTCCAGTATTTCACGTCAGTGTGCAAATCGTGTCTGGTGACTCTTTATGGTTCAGCGATCTGTGGGTAAGCGGTAAGTCTAGCCACACCCTATGTATAATAGGAGAGACAAAACAGAACAGCAATAAAAATTCCAAATCGCAAAGGGGACGATGTAGGACATCCAGTGGCTCCCAGGCCTCACACAAATTACAATCTGTTTGGACAGAGATGGCAGACTCCCAATCTTGCAGTGAAGTGGAGATCTGGGGCTACCTCACTTCCACTCTTACGAGAAGACAGCCCTCGTCCATGATTTCTGTGTAAATAAATAAACAGCCTCTTCATAGGGCTGCCCAGCTTTAGCAGCCATTCGTTTTTGGGGTAAATGAAAGCGTATGTGTGGTGGGGGATGGGGCCCCAAGGATCGCTTCCAGGGTCTGGCAATCACGGAGTATTTTTGTCAGAGCTGAAGGCTTTTCTGTTACACAAATCCCTCACGAATTTAGTTGGCTCCTATCTATGTGATGGTTAATTTTATATATTGACCGGGCTACGGGGTACCCAGATGTTTGCTGAAACATTTTTCTGGGTGTTTCCGTAAGGACGTTTTTGAATGAGACTAACATGTAAGTCAGAAGACTGAGTAAAGCCAACTGCTCTTCCTAATGTGGGTGGGCCTTAGCCAGTCAGTTGAAGGCCTGAATAGAACAAAACGGCTGACCATCTCCCGAGCCAGAGAGAATGCCTCTTGCTTGATCACCTTTGACCTGGGACATTCCTTCAGACTCAGACTGAAACATCAGCTCTCCAGCGTCTTGGCTTGACCGCTCACCCTGCAGATCCTGGGGCTTGCCAGACTCCATAATCACAAGAGCCAACTTCCAATAAATCTATTTCTCTCTCTACACATACACATCCTGTTGGTTCTGCTTCTCTGGAGAATCCTAATTAATACATTGGTGGACCTCATGTGTTAGTAACAAAAGTAGAGGTCTAGTTTGTTGACAGGGCCATTTAGAACACAGGTTTGGGGTGGCTGTGAATTAACGGCTTCCGTTCCACCTCGGCTCTGCCTGGGGACAGGACGACGCACTGAGCTGGAGGAGGGGGATCGGCCGCTCTCACTGTGCTGGAAGGTTGCAGACCTCTGCAACATTGCAAGGGGCGTGGATGCCCCGACAGGTGGGAAGGGTACATAACAAGAGGATTTTAGAAGAAACCTGGGAGATCATCCTTAGTTTATGTACTAATCTTTCTTATCTGTACTTTTTTTTCTCCCTTCTTTTGCTCAAACTAACTTAACTTTGGGAAGGAATCTGGCTTTTCTGTTCAATCCAGGATCCAGACTACTGCAGTCAGTTGACTTGGATTGAAGGTTACAGGCAGAAATGATTTCTTGTAACAAAGCCCTATTTCATTCCTCCTTGATTTTTAGAGGAATCAGCTTCAAAGTAAACCTCTCTTTCTTGTAAAATTTACAAAGGCTTCAACTTGTAACCAGCACATTCCTACAACCTGACCCTTCTGTCCAAATCCCTTAATGCTGCAGCCCAGGGGGACATCTGGGCTGAAGGTCCCGATATACATCAGACAACAGAATAACCCGTGTTATAATATCACAAAACAAGAAGTGCCAGTGACCAACTGTGTTAAACAGCATTGTCTGCCAGTGCCCGTTAATCCTCCTCCTTAATAGGAAGACACACAAGTTTTAGTTAGGCCCATTCCCAACCAGAATAAAGACGTCTTCCCCTGCCCCTGCGAGCAGGTGTGGTCACCCGGCCAAGTTCTGCACATGGGACATTAATGGAGGTGCTGTGTGCAACTTCCAGAAAATGTCCTTAAAGGGCCGGTTAAGATTAGGTTTCCTTTTACAGACCAGCCTAACCCTGACACATACTCTAGCCGAGGGCATAGAGGTTTGCCTGTTCAGCCAACTCCACAGTCCAGGGGCTGTTCCTTGCCACGCTTCATTTCCTAGTGTCAGATTCTGACCCAGTTGACAGAAAATCTAACTTACACAAACTTGATTAAGGGGGAAAAAAAAAGAACGTATTGGCTAATGTAACCGAACACTCCACAGGGACCGAAGGGCTTGGCTTAATCTAAACCCAGTCAGCTTCCTCAGTTGTCAGCAGTCTCAGGCTGGCTCCCCTTACAGCAGCAAAAGAGGCCAACCCGCTTTTAACCCCATCTTTACAGCAGGGGAGGGTCTACCTGCTTGTTCCGCAGGGCCCTCACATTGCACCAGCTTCGGTCACCAGCGCAGATGGGAACCAAACACGAGGTCACATGAGTGGGATACTCTGATCTGTTTAGGCTGATGAAAAGCCACCCAGGGGCAAGGCTTGGGCGTACCCCCATCCAAACCAGACGGCGGGGGACAGGAAGGGGCTGGTAGTTTCCCAAAGGGATTCAAGGTACGCTTGGAAGAGGAGGGGTACTTGTGGAGCAGCAGACAACAGACTTCTACCACGCCCTCTAATGTAACTTACACTTGCACCGTCACTTGGCCTAAGCTTTACAGATTCATTCCTGCCCTTTGCAGAAATACTAAATAGGCCTGTAAGAGATTACAGAATATTATAAAGTACTTCTGGGTGGACTAACTTATAGGGTTTCAAATAAAGTACTTTTGGATGGGCTAAGAAATGACTGGCTTTCCCTCTCACCCCTGAGGGGCACACACATTTGGTAGGTGCAAGGAGGTTTTGAGTGCCTTGGGAAAAAAAAAAAATCGAAATACCAAATCTCACCACCATTCTGCTTGGTGCTTAGGAAAGTGAGAACAGAACAGCTGGTTCATGCTCTCCCTTTGACTGTCCACACACAGGTCAGCCGCAAACAGTAGCTCCCTTCTTACCGAGGCGCATGAATTCATTACCTGGAAGCCTGGAGGCCCGCTCGCGCTGGGCTTCCCTGGCCACCTCAGGCTTTCCATTTCCAATGCTTAGAAGTTTTGTTTGTGAGGGTCCAAATGTGGCAGAAAACTATTTACTGGCTTCTAAGCTGTGCTCGCCGCGGAGGCCAGGGGGCTTGGCTCAACAAGTGACCAGCCTTTCCAGGGAGAGATCTGAAGCAGGGAGTTTGAAAAAACACCTTCCAATCTGTCAGGAACATGGAAAAAGTTGCTGTCTCTTCTACGTTGGCGGGGGGTCCAAAGCCAGCATCACACAGCTGGTTAACCAACTGCAAAACACAGAGACCAGACTTCACTGCTTTCCTTTTAGGAACACAGAGCATCGGTCAGGAGTAGGACCACAGGGCTCCAGGAAAATAAGAAGTTATTGGGCTTTCGGGACTGCCTGTGACCACAGATTCACACCATATGGACTTAGACGAGAACCAACTGTTCAAGGAGCCAAAAGAAATCATGATACCAGGAGATGATATGTGACAGTCTTTTCTCTCAGTAAAAACAACCTGAAGTGCTCAGCAGAAATCTGGGAGAAGGAAAGCTTTTCTGAAATAAAAACTGAAACTATTATTTGATAGTCCTTGCATTGCCTAAATGAGGGAAATAGGAAATTTCCCTTTTAAAAATCATGAAGCTTAGTTTTCCTTCTCCTTGGTTATATAGTTCAGAGCATAAACACTTGCTTCCATGAAACGAAGAAATGAAGACTCACATCTCACTGTTTACAACACCTGTCTTTTCATGGGTTTCCTCCAATCATCCCATTTCCACCTTTGAGGCCATTCCCAAGACTTCTAATAGGTCCTGAAATTATGCTTCCTCTCCTCTGTTGTCTTAGCTCCCCCGAGCCCGACCCCTGAGCCTGGCCTGCTGTCCTGTCCAGAGGGGATGCCCAGCAGCTCTCAGCTGGACTCACCAGTGCGCCAGGCACACGCAGCTCAATGTAAGGTCAACTCTACAGTCACTAACAGCTGTCTCTGCGTCCTCATGTCCTTCCCACATGGGCCCCCTTCACCGCGTGGTCCCGGACAGCCACGTTCCCTGAGGTCTGCTGCAACAGCGTTGAGCAGTGCTCAGGTCAGCGGTGCACAGTTCATAATGGACAATGAAACCGACTTGACACTAACATCTTGGAATATACTAAAAGAAACTGGCATTGGCATTAACAACTGGTTTCAAACTAACTGAAGTGATTGAAATTTTTATGCCCAAACTAGCAAAATATGTGAGTAACACGGATGAAAGACTCAAGACAGGAACTAAACATGCTAGAAGAAACTGTCCAGCAGAGAACAGAGAAACCTCCAAGAAAAGCAGTTTCACAAGCTATGAAGAAAACGGCCCTACTATTTCAAAAAATTAAAGTAGCCCATTAAAATAATTATCCATTTTTAAGTAGCAGTAAACTCTAGTATCCTCTCCAAGTCATTATGAAACATGGGTGACTTCAGGAGGACCTGATGACCTGGGCAGAGTTGCTGAGGAGGCCAGCTTGCCGAATGGTTAGGGACGTCTCCTCTGAAGGCCAGCTTGCCTTGGTTTAAGTCCTGGCTTACCTAAAGAAAACCAGAATGATGGTATTGTACTTAACCGACTCTAGAACTTCCATTTTAACATCCTTGAACTCTTCAGGGCCTTTAAAAAGGCTGCTGGCCAGGCCACAGTAAAGACGTTCTTGTCATTGCTCATGTATGTGTGGACTTGGCGGTGGTTTCTGGTGGAATGAACGGATATCAGCAACCCATCAGTACTTCATTCCACAGACCGTTGTGCTAGTAATTGTCAACCGAAACCCTTCTATTAACACTTGATCCAGGAAACACCAGCATCAGAACTTGCAAAATGGGTGTCAGTGACTTTGAAGCAAACTGCAGAGACGGGTGGAGTGCTTCATTAAGATCTGCTGTGGGGGAAGGGAGGGGTAGCGCAGGGGTAGAGCACGTGCTTAGCATGCACAAGGTCCTGGGTTCAATCCCCAGTGCCTCTGCTGAAAAGTAAGTAAATAAATAAACATCAGTAAACCTGATTACCACTCCCCTAACTAAAAGAAAGTGCTTTAAAAAAAAAAGAGTCGCTGCTTTGTGAGGTCTGAGCCATGGACGTCAGGCTGTGACATTTTAGGACTGCCTTACCCAGTTAATTTCACTTGTTTAAAATGTAAGTACAGAATGCTTATATAAATAAAAATTTGTCTCAGTACATCACATCAATTCTACTTTTTTCATGTTTTAACATCTCAAGTCAGGATATGTCATACAATTAATGTTTTTCATTCTTGGTGGTATACACAGTGGTGTCTTACAATTGATGGAGTCTTAGAGTTGTTGAAGTAAAATGCCTAAAAGAAGGGCTCAAGTATTCTAAATTGAGTTTTTTAAAAAAAATCAGTTATAATTTAATCGGCAGCATTTTCCTTAGTTTACATGAAATGGTACATGTTGCAACTAATGATGTTACACTCAGTGAAACGCGTCAGCACCTACTTCACAGGACTGTGAGGATTCAGTGATGAACAGTTTCAATGTGCTTAGAGTGCTTAGCTCATGCTAAGCTCTGAGGTTTTAGCTATGAACATTAGCCTATCAGTCGGGGGCTTTGTGGTAGATTGAGAAATCAATCTGTAACAAAGCCTTAGATTCTTTTTTTAACCTGGAAAGCGGCCCCGCTTCTCCTGCCTTATTTCAATGGCTACTCTTTACTGAGGGCTTACTTTAGGCCAGAAACGGTGCTTGACACTGTGACGCAATTATCAACCACGGATTTGGCCTTTACGACTGGTTAATACCGAGACTTTTATAAACAATTACGTAAACAGGAAGGAAGATAATACCAGAGGGATTAAGAGAAGGAAAATATATCCAAGGTCCATCATTCACCATTTAACAGTCTGACCTAAGGATAACTTTATCCTCTATGTGCCTTGGTTTTCTCATCTGTAGAATGGATTTATGGTAAACCCCGTCAGTAATGCTGCCTGTAATAATGTGAATCAGTTCCATTCTCCACCTAGCATGTGAGCTCAAACCCTTAACTCGCGGTCGTGGTGAGGAACGTGAAAGTGGAGGGTGAGGGCGAGGAAGCGGCAGGCTGTCTCAGGAGCTGGGGAGGCAGAGGGCGCGTTGATCAAAGAAGGCCGATGAGATGGGCGCCAACTGCCTGGGAGATTCCTGGACTCACTCTCTTCGCAGAAGTGTAAGTCGGACATGGTTCTGACTCAGAGATGTCCCCATAGATGTTTTAACGTGTGTGGATGCCTGCCGTCATGTGCCCGACCACAGGGCGGATTTGGGGCCCTGCAGCCAGACGCAAGGAGCTCCTGGACCGCTGCGGGGGCAGGCTCACTCTGTCATGTTTCAGCCTGCAGCAGTGCAGCCTACTTCCTGTTACTGAGTTCTTGGTACCCCATTTACTGCAGGACTTTATTGTGGCATCTCTTTCACTGTATTGTTGTGAGAAACCTTAAATGAGCTGACGTATTTAAAGTGCCCGGGATAGTGCTTGGGATTCAGTAAGCTATTAATACGCATTAGTTATCACTCTTACTATCAGTGTGGTATCAAAAACACTCAACAACCAGTACGGCATGAGCACCAGCCAATCAGGAGACACACGCAGTGTGAGCATAACTGAGTTCTCCACGGGAGCAGCACGGCAATGACTGCTCAGGCTGGGTCTCAAAGAGGTAGAATCCGCTCGTGTGGAAGAACAAGGAGAAAGGCACTTCAGGGGGAGGAAGTCTGGGATGTGTATACGGTAACCTTTGTGTTGCTTTATGAGACTGAAGCAAAGAGTGGAGATGAAAGAAAGATGGCTGTAAAACTAGCCTGGGGCCAGGTCATGAAGAGCAAGGGTCTGGAACTTGCTTCACTGAGAAAATAAAACTGGCAATAGCAGAGCTGTGTAGGAGCTCATTAAAGACTTAAAGATGCATTTGGTTTTGAGGTGCAAAATGAGCACAGTCTACCACTCTCCAATGTGGAAAATGTTTACACTTTCGCTCATTTTAAAGAACATATGCACACGTACTCCAGACAGCTTTCGCCGACCAAAGTTGAAAGAAAATACTTTGAAGTGAAGTATGGATCCCCAGAGGTTTATTTAAGGGCCTATTTTTATTTAAGTAGTCTTCATTTTTTGAAGTATTATCCTCCGGTATGAGTCTAATTTTAAAGTTAGTATTTCTCAAATGTTGATAAAATTGGACATTTGCAAAGCCCTGATGGAAACAGACTGGTGCTACGGGCATCTGATCAACCCAGCAGCAACACGTCAAACACAAATGGGAAGCAAGGAAAAAAAAAAAAAAGCCAGTAACGGCAACTCAAAGCAGCAGAGGCATCAAGTATGAACTAAAATCGCTAGTTAAAGCCAATGAAGTTTACAGGTTAACTCTGAATTTCACTCCTTACGCTACCTCATATTGGAAACCTCTTGCTAGTTAAATTCAAGTAAGCGTGCGGTGGACGCTGTTACTTTTATATTCTCAGGAACCACCTTCCCTCTCCCGCTCCCTACACCCTTCCTTTTTCTGACAATTTGCCCTTCCTTTGGGGGAACTCATCAGCTCAGGAATGGAATGTGATCTAATCTGGACAAAATAAAAGTTCTTACCCCAAATTTTACACAGCCTGCTGCCATACTGTGGTTGTGATGACATAAGCTCAAACTGTCAACAGCTGTCACCTCACATCCTAACCTCCCTGCCTCTAACTCCGAAGAGTGCATTTCCAAAGAGAAAGTCTGGCTGGAAGAGAAAACCAATCCAGGGGGGAAAACATGAAGGCCAAATGTGGGAGATAGAAAGATGGCTTCTTGGGTTGTTTGTCATGTCCAGACTCCGCTGTCTATGAGCCAATAAACTGCCCTGCATTCGGACACTCCTGTGAGCTGTTTCTGTCACTTGCAGTTGAAGGACAATTGGTTAATAACCAAAAGTATGCTGTATCTACCTGAAAACAAACACATTTTAATATAGTAATTTATGATTAAATAAAAGCCTCAGTATCTTTACTTAAAATTTAATGACTAATATGTAAAATCAGGTACAACGTATTGTATATGCCATCCAAATTAAACAAAATGTATACAAGAAATGGTTGGCATTACAGTTATGTGTTTAACAGTTTGCTATATGTCTTGAAACCTGAATCCCATCACTTGCTACAGGAAAACAAACTGGCTCAATTATACTTAGGAATCTTAAATATTATAGTAACTCTCTTTAATTCATATTTATAAGATGAACACAGGTGTAAGATTTATTTACTGTAAATTTATGGCTATTAATCTCACATGTAATAATGAACAATTATGAAAGGCCCACCATCCCTTTGAAATCATTGTTTAAAAGATAAAGAACGCCAGGTGGAGCTTTTCTCCCTCTCAGATGTGGTTCATGAACAAAATGCAGGATGTTGAACTTGATGCGGGTCAGGAAATTTATTTATTCATCAGAATTTGTAAGGAATCGAAAATGGTGAGGGCCTCTGGAAACACACACACACACACACAAACAACTGGGTTTTCATACTAAACTTCTAGGGCTCTCAGTGAACTATTCCAGTTTCACCCCCTCCAAGCAGTTGACATGGTTATTCACCAAAACACATGTTTAATGTAAATCCTGTGGGAATAAATGTGCATATTAATCAAACGAGCTGATAGTTACATTACAGGAACTGTGCTAGTTAAATTCCTTCCTATGAAACAGCCTGTAATTCAAAGCCTAACAGAATTCTAGACAATAGAGATCAAAGATGCATTAGACTGTGTAGGGTTTTTTTTCCTTTCTTTTCCCTCCTGGGTAGGGGGAAAGTACAGGACAAATTCTTTGGTTTTTGTCCAGTTTTCGATTTAAATTCTAGAGGGGATGGAACTCAATACTCTTCTTGGAAATGAGACTACATCATAACAGATTTCACTGTCAGGAAATTCCTCTCCACCCTGACATTCAGATCACATGCCCTTTTGTGCACTTTATCCCACTCTTCCCAATAACAATTTTTTGACACATTTGATTCAATTCATTCTATTTCTTGTCTGTTTCAAGAAGACAAATTTCACTTTTCGTTTAAGTATGAATCTCTTTAAATCCCATTTAGTTGTCTCTGCAGGAAGTGTGAAAAATGTAATTCTAAACACAGTTTTTACTATATGAGAAGATTCCAGAAGCTGCTTTAGAAAGTACATATATTTCTCAAGTGGTAAGACCTAACTGTCTACGAGTTACATTTCTACTATTACCTTTTTTTTTTTAAACTGTCTGCACGTATCTGCCCATTACAGATGTAACTGGGTTAGTCTTGGTCATCACAGGCAGTTTACCCTAGGGAGGAACAGGGACAACCAGAGCAGTCCCACAGCCCAGTCTGCGTACCAAGCTCCCAAACACCCTCACTCTTACTTTTGTACCCAGGATCTCCGTGGCATCCTTGGCTTTGCACGCTCCTCTCCAGTGTCTACCCCAAGTTACACTTACCTGTGTTTTTTCATATTTCCAATTGTTCCAAGTCTCTTTAATTAATACCTCTGGTTTCCTTTTGGTCTAAAACTTATTCTAACTGTAAACTAAAAATGAATTTCATTAATGTCCAATTGTATCATTGTTTTCTTAAGTACACAGATGCAATACAGATGTAATCATCTTTTAATCATTTAGAGTCATATTGCAATTTTATAATTGTATAAATTCCAATAAAACTAGGAAACGTTAATATGTGAGATCATAATGCACACAGAGCTGCCATAAGGTATAAATTAAGCCATGTTTATACATAAATACACATACGCATTCCAATGCCACTTTGAGGAGTTCCTGGTGTTTTCTCTGTAGTTATTGCTAGACGTTCCAAAACACAGCAGAAAACGGCTCCTCACGACGCCCCTGTGTGGTGACGGCAAGAGCGGAGTGAGAATGGGATGAAAGGTGCAGAACTCGCGGTAAGACGCAGCTCACCGTGTGGACAAGTGGAGTCAAATCTGTGAGCCCTGATGGTTCCAACAACACCGCCGAGCCACACTGATCTTCTGAAGTGAATATAAGAAATGGTGGTTCACAGTATTTAGACAACCCTTTACACAGGACATTGTACTGGGTGCTACCCAAGTGAAAAAGACCCATTTCAAGTCGTCTCAAGAGGTTGTTACATGTGAATCCCAGAGGCAAGAATGGGCAACGCAGGGGTCAGCCCCCCTGAGGCTGCAGGGCACGCCCACGGCCTGTCTGTCCGGGGGGCTCCGCAGCAGGGAATGCTGACTTTGTGGCTGACACAGGTTATGCCTGGGTTTGGTCCTGCATCTAACCAGCAAATAGAAAAGTTTTCCGCCTACAGCATGAAGCATATTAAAGCCCAAGCCTGACAAGTGAATTCAAGAGGCTAGAAAACAGACTGAAAAATCTTTTCACTTTGTTTAATTACTTTTCAGAGAAACAAAACATTCCATCCACCAAGTGACAACACCCTCACATCATCAATACGGCCGGTCCTCCGAAAGTGTCTGGGAATTTCCACGTTCTTGCTCCAAAAGAAGTGCTCAGTTTTCGCTGCCTGTGTTCTTAGCAGATTCACTTTTCACTGAAAAAAATAAGTAAATACACAGTCAAGTGTTTATACTGTTCCTGTTTGGCCTGTTCTGTTTTCCCCTCTTCTCTGCTCGCCTCTGATACATACCAGCAGCACTGCTCACGGGGACAGAAAACCATGTCATGTCCCAGGCAGCTGGGATATACGACTCCGGCCACAATAAATAGAGAAATGATGTCTGAAGGTGGCAATTATGTTTTGTGAGGTAACATCCTTCCTGACTCTGTGGAAGGCTGGGGAATGGTCACTTCACAGTGCGGTCAGGATCCGATACTTGCACCGCTATTATCACACAGGCTGGCCAAGTGCGGTTGGAGTAACTTTTTCCAAGATTTTTTTAAAACTTAAAATTGAGGGTCAGTATATGTTGAGTGCATGTGGGCTGACAGAAGGCTAGCTCATCGCCATCTCCTTCCTTTCACGGGAAAGAAGAGTCAGAGCAGAAATGGAGCTCCTTTGACACATTGATCGCCACGTCACCCAAATCTGGGTGACAGCTGTGTCTCCTCAGGGGCACCCCCTCCACAGTGGGCGAGCAACGTGACAGGGGAGCTCTGTCGAGACTGCAAGCACGCAAGACGGCGATTCACTCACCGAACTGAGAGTTCCCTGAGGACAGGCCCTGGGCTTTCTTCTGTGTACCTGTCCCCCTAGTCTAGCACAAGTGCTCAACCAATATAATGCAAAGATCCTCTAACTTTTAAGTTTTTTTTTTCCCCTCCAATTTGCAAAATGGGAACCAGAGGAACTTCTCTATTTATTTCATTGACTAGTGATGCTACAAGGTAGTGACAAAAAAAACACTTTGAAAAATGTTACGGTTAGAATACAGGTTAATTTGCTGGAAGTTTATAGCCCTTTATCTCTGTTGTGTAGATAACGAAACTAAAGCTGAGAGGCACAGTGAATGTCAAGGCCTCAGCTAATAAGAGCTGGTGTGAGAACCATAGACCGGGACTCTGCTTCATACTCACCGAGTCCTTTTCATGAGTGAGGCTCCCAACAGATCCCATCCAAGACACCGTCCTCACCCCTGTGGAATTCCCTAAACTCTAGCAGAGCCCTTCAAGGGTCTCTAGGACATCACAGGGTCGTTGTTTTCTCTGCTGGCTTTCTCTGCGCTGAAACCATTACAGAACCTATTGCATCGTAAGGTCTACATGTGTGTTCCTGTGACTGAACTCTACCCCCATCTCACCGCCACACACACACACAAAACACACACACACACACACACACACACACACACACACACAGGAAGAAAAAGAGGGAGGAGGAATGAGGGTGGGAAGGAGAATGAATGAAAGGATTTACTGGCCCAGCAAGAGGCTGACGTACGAGTGGCTGCTGTGACAGTATTTTCACTAATTCAAGTAATCAGGTTTGGGTTAGACGCCTTAAAAGGCAGAGGCATGTTCTAATTTTGAGCTATATTAGAATAACAGAGACATGTGTTCTGCTGACCTTACAGAATTAACGGGCCTTGTGCCCCACGGCACTGCAGTTTTGGGGAACACCCCTTCCTTTCTTTGCTTACTGAAGTTGCCCAGTTTTCTTCTTTTAATGGCGCTCCATACCTTTTTCCTTAGACTGAAATGCAGCACGCTTTACCGTGCCATTAGATCTACCAGCTAGCTCTGGCAAACAAGGGCCCGTGAAACGAGTCAGGCGCTCTGAGCCCTTCCCACTGCGCTGACACAGGGTGGGCGACCCGCGCTTAACCCCTCCAGTCTGGTGGGCTACCTCGCTGCTTTCCCTTTCTCAGTCAACCTTTTTCATTCCGTACAAATCAAAAAGCAAGCAAGCAAACAAAACTTGTCTACTGCCCATCAACATAGGCAGACTTTTGAAAACATAAACTATGGCCATCTATGATCATAACAAACATTGTAACAATCACCAAGTGTGCAGACAACTGAATCCCAGCCCAAAAACACATTTTCCCCGGACTGGAAGAGAGACACCTTTGCTATGAATTCAAGATCAAAATCCAACTTTCTTCCCTCCGGAGAGAGAATTTCAAGGCTTTCCAAAGAAAATGTCCTGCTCTTATATAACCCTCCTCCCGTATTAAGAGCCGCCCTGCAGAACGTCCAGTGTTGTGGGAACGTGCAAAGAAGAGGGCACCTTGAAGGGCTCATGCACACACACGCACCTGCAGGAAGACCTGGCACTATTTTTAAAGTGTGTGTATTTATGATGCGACAACACTGATAAGGTCCTTTAACTCCTTCTAGATCCTCCTTGGTTCTTTGCAGCTCTAAACGACCCTCCATACTGAGAGCACGAGTCACTTACGCTTCCTGTAACTCAAATGTAAGTCACCAAAAAACAGCAAATTTTACTTCAGAGGCTTCCAAGTACACTACAAAAGTAGCCTTCTCTTTCTGCTCCGTGACAGGAAGACTCACTGCAATGTGCATTCCTAAACAAGGTGAAAAAGAGGAGCTGTGTGTGCTGTGTTTATTTACACAGACAATGTTTGCTCTGGCTAGAAACCCACATTACTAAACAACTTTCCCTGAAACCAACATTTAGAGAGAGAGAGCGCTATGTGAATTATATTAAGGAAAAAGTAAGGTTTTACACAGCTTAAAAAAAAGTGAAACAGGTCATTTAGAACTGAAATTTCTAATTTAATTTAAGAAAATAAAACTGGATATTCTCAGATTGTACAAGATATAAAGTCAAGAATTAACCTAAAGATTTAGAGACCCACAATTGATTATTAAGTTTCACGCTTGCCAGTTAAAAATCTAGTTTCAAGCTGTGGCACTGACAACATTTTGGCTACTCTGAAAAAAGATTTCTCCTATTAACTTCCACAAAGATTAAAAAAACCACCATATACACACACGGAGAAGACCCTTACAACAAAGGTTACTGCCTATTACAGTCTGTAATGTTGGTGTAACAATAAAAGCTGAACCACACATTTCAAATAATGTTATTTAAAAAATAGAATTCAATCCAATCCAAGGATTCTGTGATTCTCTGGAGTTTGTTACAGTGAAACCTGGCCTGCACCTGCAATTCGCAGCTGAGCATGCCGTCTAATGGTTTTGAGTTACGGTGAGTGAGTGTCCTTCTCTCCCCTTTTAAAAGTAATTTTTTCATTTTATTCCTCTTCTAGAACTTAAATTCAGAAACATAATTAGTTTACTTTAATCAGTAACTGCATATATGGAAAAAGCATTTTATATACTAAACTTTTACAGATGCCATTTCCAGGTTTCATACTTCTTCCATTACTCACCAAAGAGGGAAAAATACCTATTTTTATGGAATCTCTAAAATGCCAAGGCATATAGCCAAGGAAACAAAATCAGAGAAAGTAAGACCAGTGGGTTTAAAAAAAAAAAAAAGGGAGATAAAGGGTCAAGGCCATGACACCAGCTTATCCTAAACGCAGCCCAAACCTTAAACCCAATGTTCCCTGCAGCACCTCCCTTTCCACAAAGTAGAACACGAAATATGTTTTGTAACCCCTCATTTTTGAAACCTCTGTGGAGTTTTAACTGGGAAGTCAATTTACCCGGTCATGGACAGATTGTTGCTTAAAGGCTATTACCTTAAAAAAAGACAGAAGCACACTAAACTCCTAAAAGGAAAAGTACACATATCCTTTTACAGACAGACATTCAAACTGATTCACTTTGAGTTGATATAAGCTTACATGCTCTCTAACAGGACAGGAGCAACAGCTCATTCATTTGGTTCCTTACACAATTATCTGTAGTTACAGAGTAAATTCAGTGTGTAAATGCAGTGGGAAAATATATAAAGACAGTCATGTAATTGCTTCAGTCTCAGTAGTTATTCTAAGCATTACAGGAACAAATTTACACTTACCTTGGTGAAGAATTTTCATGTCATTACTGTATTCTTTTAATACCACATGTAATGTTGGGTATTCAATGATCACTTTGTTCTTCAAATTGTCAAGGAGACTTTTGTCAGGATCCAGTTCATAGTATCTTACAGTAAAAAAGCAAAACAAACAAAAATCACAGCTTTATTCAAAATTACTCATAAAAAAAGTGAGCCCCTTACATTAAAACATTTTTAAATGGTGATGACATTAATTCAGTAGTTATTTCCTTATAACATACTAAGTTTAGTATAGCTAAGAAGTTCAGGTACAAGAGCTATTATTATAGAGGTTCTAAGCTAAATCAAAAGCATATCAAATAATTAGACATTAAGAGAGCTCTAGAACATGCCATTCATTTTCACATCAAGTAAGAGATAAAGGCTGACTTTTACATAATATCTGTATTTGACATGTCATGAATTTTTCTTGGATAAAACACTGACTAGTTAAAAATTCAAATTCCTCAAATACATTTAGTTTGAGTCTTAAAAGAAAACCAAACAACTATCCCATGATAACTAATTTCTAGTGACACATGATGGTAAAATAACTGGCTACCAAGTATTTTTATAAAAATTTAACTCTAAATTATAAATACTTTCTGGAAATATATGTTGCCATATAATTAAATTTGGCTTTCCTTTATTTTAAAGTTAAAAAAAAAGAAGTTTGAACTTATGAGTGAAGTAAAAGCACAAAATTTAAGAATTACAGAGATTATCAGTCATGGTATCGTGACGCAGCCAGTAAATTAGATGCTAATGTTCCTTAAGGTATGAAATTCTCAAATCATTACTCTAAAAAAATTGTTTTTGAAGTTTATTTAAAGATGCATTCCCCTAACATCCTCCCTTGCCTGCTTTCTGGGGTAGGAGGAAAGGGGTGGAATTTCAGCTCGCTCACTAGGGAACGTGCTGGCATGTGACTATCATGTCACGACAAAGAGGAGAAAGTTGAGATCACATTCACCAGTGTAGTACAGAGGCTCTCCGCCTTTTTTCCCTCCATCTCCCCTGAAGACAGATGATATTCACATGCAAAACACACATCCCAAGGGATTCCCAGTCTGATAGCTGGAACTCCATCATTTCCCCTTCCGCTCAAGAAAGTGCACTGGAATACCAGTGTTCCAAGAGTGACGTCATCATTGGGATACATTTGAATCTGCTGTAATTTTAAGAGTAAATCATTCAAACTTCAGCATTTCTTAATTAATAACAAATAATTTGCACCATACCTTGCAGCTGAGACGTGCAGCACACTTACTAAGAACTCTTGGTGTAGTGATTTCTCTGTGTTCTAATTTTGCTCTAAGTTTGTCCCGTGCAAAAGTTTTCCAATAAGAGAAAATAGAAGTGCTTAACAAATGCAACGCCAAGCCCACTTATAGAAACTAATTTCTTCTTAAGAAGTGGGTGACAAGTGAGAGAACAACTGTGAAACCAAAACTTTATTTCTATTTGCCTGACTGCACATCCCAGCCCTGGAATTAAATTCTTCATTTTAGACTCATAGAATATTTTTTATGTTGAAAAGAAACTTGAAATGTAAAATACTCAGTTTTTTCCCTAAAGCAGCCACCCTGTGCCCATAGGCCACAGGACGCACGCATTCTTTTCCCTGTGTAATGTAATACAGATGTGCTTACGACACTTTAACAGTGGTTCTGGCATTCAAGAATTAAATGCTTCACATCTTTTATGCAGTATTTCCCTTTGAAATCAGCAAGTGTTTTTTTAAGAAGTTAGCATTAATTATACAAAAAAAGGCGAGATTAAATTATACCAAAGATATCAAAATACAAAATTAATTTATAAAGTAAAATATAAAATGGATATAACTAAATTTTTCTTAGGAAAAGCAAGACATGAATTTTCAAATAGGAACTTTTAAAGCGATATCTTACAAATACCTGTAGTAACTTATCTTCTGTGCGTTTTAATGGAAACAAAGGCTTCTATTAAGACACTTCCCAAATAAGGGAATGTCTTCTACTTATTTCACTTTTTTGGTAAATAATTTTCAGTGTATATTCGATGTTTTAGGTGCTTTATTTCTTTTTAAAATATTAAATCTCCTTTAAGTTTCTCTAGATTTTCAAAGCTAAAATTAAAAAAAAAAAAAGGAATCTTCAAAAGCCACATGGTAACCAGAACCTAGTATTATTGCTAATACAGTATGAAGTGATCCCAGCAGAGGAACATTTAGAGATACTTAAAAATTACCACGTGATAAGTTATACATTATTTCAATCTTAAAACTATAATTAATTACACTTGTTTAATTAAAAAAAAACTGGTCCTTATTTTATGTGCCATGTAGGCTTGTAGGATGTAAAGCACTTAGGATGTAAAGATTTATATAAAAATTTATAATGAATTGTTTAAAAATATTTTATTCAAATGCAGTGAAAACCTGGTATGTTCTGTGGTTTTAATTAGAACCACTGAATCTTATTTAGTGTTTACCCTACAGTGTCACACACTTCTAATCACAGCACTACTGCTTTTGAGTGTCAAGAAGCTTCAAGGCCTCAGTTTTCTAGTCTGTCACAAGGTCAGATTTCACTAGATAATCTTTAACTAATGTTCTGAAGTTCTCTGATTTTCCTACTACCAGTCGTTACTCTTAGTCTACCGTTAGTCTACCATTAATCTATTTGCTAGCAATTAAGAAGTAAATTATGTGAACTATTTTATAAAGGAAGGCTATCAAACACATATGGGCAACATTTTGTGGACCTGGGTTGTAGTTAAAGGAAGCAGTAATTTTTAGTGGTTGCTTGGGTTTGGAGTCGAACCCTCAGTTACAGTCCTGGCTCCATCACTCACTGGCCTGTGATTCTGGACAAGTTATTTAACGTCTCTAATCTCTAGTTTCCGTGCTTGAAAATGGAGGTAATAACAGTATTGTTTCAGAGAGTCACTATGAGGGCTGAACGATAAAACACAGAAACTGTGAGCTCATTTACACAGTGTTACATTTTTATTCATCTAAAATAACAACACATTCTTACAGATACTTTACTTTGGGACAAAGTCAGTGAACCTCTTCAGTAACAAAGGATGGCACTTTTACGTAAGCATTGAAACACTTATTTTCCTTTTTATGCATTTTGCATTTTAAAAGTAGCCTTACAACTTTCAAATCAATATTTTACATCATATTTACTTCTAAGAGGTACTACTTTGGATGTTTCTGTTCCCATCATCTTCAGGCAGGTTGTAGAGTCCAGCTTGGCGATGCCTAAAGCATCCTTTGCAAGCCAATAAGTCACTGAATCCTGAGGGACAGTTTCGCCTTTTTTAATACTTTCATGAACTCTGGTGCTTCCAGTTAGTAAAAGGGCTCTGCCACCATAAGACAAACTACTTGGTTTTGAAAGAACTAAGGTACCAACATTTGTCTTTTCTTTTACCCTTAGGGACCCTATCAGACGGTTCCCCTTGTGATTTCCCTTGCTCGCCCTCAGCGGTTGCTAGCGGACCCCGCCCCAGGCAGCCTCACAGGGGCGCTGTAAGGGCAGCACGGCTCAGCGCGCTGAACAGGTGTTAGAGAGAGTGACATCGTATAAATAGAAGTTGTCTTGATACTCATGGGTATGCTTTTAAGTTTGGTTCTGTTACTAACCTTCAGAGAAACTAGCCAAGTTCTTGAACTTCTTTCTCTGCACTTTATTAGCAAATTAGGATTAAAAAAAAAACTTCTCATAACTCAAAAGGAGATAAAATTAAAAACAAAATCACAAACCACTCTATTTCCCATCTCATCACTGATACCCCCTAGATCACCTTCTCTTCCACCTCCTAAAAAGATACCCTGAAACTAAATTTGAAAATTTTCCAAATGTAACAAATTAGTAGCAATCCCTAGGCCACAGAATTTTTCCACTATAAAGGAAGGTCATCCAATGAGGTGATCACCAAGATGCTTCCAGCTCTAGAATTCTAAAAGTGTTGATATTTCTCTGCCAATGGCTGCAATTAACCTATATTCCTAATAGTTGTATTTATTTCTTAACTTAGGTTTCTAAGTTAAAAGTGCACCTGATTCCAAAAGTACACAGTCCAATCTCTTGCTGTTTAAAAAAAATTAACCTTAATAGAAGTCAGTTTATTGTTGTCTAAGAGCTAAATGTTTTTAAAAGTATGGCTCATTCTGGTATTATCTGAATTCAGTAAGGTCCCTGAATCAATTATAAGCTAAATGTTTTAAATTTGCACTTAAATTCTTTTAAAATAACAATTTTAAAAGTACTAAACTTATTCTAATAGAGCAGAAACAGAACAGATTACGTGAACAAACTAGCTTTTAAAATCCAAATGAAAAGGAAGAAACCAGACTGTTAACAAAGATCTGCAACAGGAGAAAAAACAATACATAAACTCAAACTACAACATATAAAATAAAACTAAGTACAGGGGTCAGTTTCTGAACTCTTCTGTTTAGAAGAAAAAGGTATTATTTAAAATTTCTCCAAATAATAGTCCCTTGTGACAATTCTTGCAACTCATACTGTCCACGTCACACTAGAAACAGATTCTGTCAAATTTTTTCTTACCTAATTTCTCCTCATTTTCGTATTTTAAAAAATACAGTAATTGAATTAGTGGCTTATTGCGTTTTGTCTTGGGACTTTTATGTAAACATGCAAACGAGGACTCCACATGCTTGACATGGGGGACCAGTCATGAGGAGGGTGGTGCAGACATACACCTCCGCTCGGAAAGCTCAACCACTCAGCACCGTGCGGGGAGATGGTCCCAGGCTGCTGATGACACGAAAGCTGTGGGATGTGGTGAGAGGAAGTGACCAACTACACATTTAAAACACACTTTAAAGAGGGCCGTACGAGGCTTGCTCTGGATGCCATTTGTTCAGTCTTTCCTTATCCTCACCAGTCAGCTCGATTACTTTTAAATCCAGAAGGCCTGGGTTCCAGTCATCACTGGTCCTTACAAGCTGTGACTTCTCAAGGGTACTCAGTTTTCCTCATCAGTGTAAGGATGGAAAGGTTATCTAGTCACCAGCTAGCTTGTAAAGATTAAATGTAATAGGTGAAAATGTTTCTAAGTGTAACTTGCCAAACTAACATCAGTAATAAGATTTTATACTCCAAAGGTGATTGAGCATCTTTAGCAGGGAAATAACATAATTAACAGGAATTATGTTCATGATCTATATGAAGAGGCTAGTTAGTAGAAAAAGCATGAACTTTGCAGACAAAAAGACCTCAGTCCAAGTCCTGGCTTTGTAACTATAACTTGCTTTCTTTGGAGAAGTCAAATTGTCAGAGCATGAGATTCCTATCTTGTAAAATAGAGATAGAACGTATTTCATTAGAATTAATGCATGTGAAAATGTAAACAGTGCCTGTTCCTTCATCAATTAACCCCTCAAATATTTATTTAGTGTCTACCATATACAGATAGGCTGCTAGGTAATGGAAGTTCATAGAAATAAACCGCACAGTTTACTGGGAATGCTAGTCAAATAAACTGCTACCACATTGCGTTCGTCAGGACAGTGCTACGATAGAATCTTAAGCAGGGTAGATACTCAGTGAACCTTCTCTCTTGTATCTTTTCCACCTCCCAATGCTCTTTCAGGCTGCACTGTGCCTGTAATAAATACCTAGGCACTTCATTTGCTAAACCCTAGCTCCACTCCTTAACTGGTTCTTAAAAATCCCTCTTTCTCCATTGATTTTCTCTTAGTTAACAAAGGAAACTCTAATCAGCCTTATTCTTTTTTTGTTTTCTTTGGGGGGGGAAGGGGGAGGTAATTAGGTTTTAGTTAATTACTTAATGGAGGTTCTGGGGATTGAACCCAGGACCTTGTGCATACTAAGCATGTGCTCTACCACTGAGCTATACACATCTAATTAGCCTTACTCTTGTTAACAAGACACACGCCTCCTCTGGTAGTAGACTCAATGCAAGAATCCGATCAGTACAGATTGCTACATCTTCGATCTCTATTAGGAACTATCACTTTGGAAAATATGACTGAGCTGCTCAGAAAAACTTTTGCTTAAAGGTTAAACAGTTCATGAATTAACTACACCACAGAATTATATTATTTTAGAGTTAGCAAGAACTTACTCTAGTCTTTTTTTGTCTTCCAGGTGAGGGCACTGAAGCCCTGAGAAGTCAAGAGTCTTACTCAGGGTTGCTCAAGGAGATGCACAGTTGGAACTATAAAGCTGATCTTTTGAGTTCTTCACATAACTGTTTGCTTGTCCACTTACTCCTCACTCAACACAAATTTACTGAGGTCTGCCATGTACCAGATACTGTTTTGGAACTAGTAGGTAAGTAAACTAGTAAGTATTCACTAGAGATGAAAAGATGAAGGCTTTCCAGGAAGAAAGTATATGTAAAAAAGGTAGATAGAGATAGATAGAATTCAAACAGTTTTGGTATCTATTATAAATTTCAGTGAGAGATCTGGTGGAAAGAAGGTCAAAGCACTTTGGCTAAAATGAAGTATTTGAGTCACCTAGAAATTTCAATTAATTATGTCATTATTCCCTCTGAAGAGTATGTAAAGTTGGACACAAACTATTATTCAACATAACTAGAATAGATAAATTTGGTAGAATAACATCAAGGTGAGAATTTAAAATATATTTCCCAAGTTTTTAGAGAAAACTCTCATTTTATATTTTACCTAATGCCCTTAGCCAATTAACCCAAATAGTTCATATCTGATATGAGATCATCACTATGGAAACTGCAGGCTTATAATCTGTAAGAATTTGACCATCATATCACTTTGAACCTACTTTTCAGCACAGCCTCTCAAATTAAAATTCTCAAGTTCACAGGTGAGAACTTCAATAGCTGTGCTCGCCTCTGCCCTGTAAACCAGCACTCACTCAGCTGTGCCAGTGAGATGAGTTTCAGCCTTCCTTGAATTCACTTTACAGCCCTCATCATAAAACTGCCTCACGCAGAATGTAACACGAAACTCATTCCATCACTGGGCGTGTCATCTCTGAGATGATCAAAGTATTTATTTAGCCCCCTGCTCTACATACTTCCTTGATGTGTGTGGACATTCTTCAGGTTGATTCTAACATTTTCTAGTCCTTAAATGATCCTTTGCTTCCTTGTTCTAGGGTCTAGACCCAAAAGGTGGCCAGAGGCTAAGACCCTTTTGAGCATGTACTCATCGTGATCTTGACTCTCACTTTGGAAAATAATTGAGAACCCCAAAAAGGCGTAATAATGAACTAAGGTTGAGTTCCACACAATCTAAGAACGTGCACTGTGGTCATTCATGGTGCTGAGAGACATGTGCTATATTGCAAAGAACACAGCAAAAGTTTGGAGGCAGGTAGGCATATGTTTGGATCTAGGTCCCACCAGTTAGTGGTTACAAAGCCGCAGGCAGCGCTCTCCATCCAACTAATGTATAATGTATAATTATAATGTATAATGTATGTATAGTGTAACATAATTATAATGCATATAAAATGCTTAATCAAGTACCTAAAAAAGAATAGGAGGCACTCAGCAAGAGGATATCACTGATACTATGTTCCATTAAGACACTCATCAGCCTCTAGATTTAACCTTGATTTTTTTTTTTTAAGATTTAACATTGATTTTAAATCACTCTTGCAGTAAATATTTTGTGTGTGTGTGTTTGGGAAAACTTATTCAGGTTCTTCACACTTTTTTTGTTGATACATAACCTAAAATAATTTTGGAAAACAATGATACTTTTGTACATTAAAAAACAGACATCTAAATTTCATTTAAAATCTTTACTCACAAGTTTAAGTAGATATAAAGAACATAATTTATGGTGTGGCGTAAACATTGATGGCTTAAATGAAAATGTTACATCACTTTTATGCAAATTCACTAGAATCTAAATACCATGGGAATGATACCAGTATTTTTCATTTAAAAAATTTATGAACAAGTCCTTCTTAACAGTTACAAATCTTACATGGTTCCCTTTCTTCCTTGAAATTGTATTTCCATTCTAATTCTCTACCAGATTTTTATCCTAAATAAATGTATGCATGGAAATCTTTTACTTAACATCCAATCATACTTCTCTGTAACAAAAATGTGTATGTAAGCTAAAAATTTAATTCATTACCTATGACCTTAAGGATTTACTGTTAAAATTTCTTCTGTATTGAATAATTTTAACTATCACAAGTATAAAACTGATCAAAACACAAACATATTACCAACATTTAAAGTAAGCTCTTCTTGGAAATGCATGTTTTAATGTGATGGGTGAGCACTGATGATGGCATCTTCTACTGTATGAAAGGCTATTTACTACTGATTGTTAGATTAAGTGATTTCCCCCCATTTATCTCTGCAGCACTCATTAGTAGAATTAAATTCCAGCAGGAAAACAAGAGGAAGTTTAAGTAATCTCATCTAAAGAGCACACTGCTCTTACTCACTAACCCTTCCCTCATCACAGTGATTCTCAAGGGATCTAACTAAACGGCAGGAATGGTCTCTGGCTATTTACATAAGACAAGGCACCTGCAAGCAGTTAATGCTGTTCCTGGAAATCCTGGCATTCCTTTAATGTTGTCTGATATATATTTAATTCTGCGGCATTATCATCAAAATAATCTTAACTTTCAAGATCTTCAATCCCCTAATGGCAGGGTATTTTTTAAAAATCCTAACTTTTAACATACATATTATAAATTTCCAGAATAGATAAACAAGACCATACTGTATAGCACAGGGAAATATACACAAGATCTTGTGGTAGCTCACAGCAAGAAAACAATGTGACAATACATGTATGTTCACGTATAACTGAAAAATTGTGCTCTACACTAGAATTTGACACAACATTGTAAAATGACTATAACTCAATAAATTATGTTTAAAAAAAGACTTAAAAAATAAATTTCCTATTTAGAATATCTTCAAAGTATATATTTCAAACATTCTCTGTAAGCCTGAAATAAGATTTAAATTTCTATTTCTAGTTCAATTAGGAAAAGGGTACAGACTAATATCTTTAAGGATGTAGAAATTTGATTTAAAAAAATTCATCCTAATATTAAATGGCATATTTCTTTACACAACTTCAACAACTCAACTGAGTAAACATCTACCAAATAGTTACTATATAGAAAACATGTCAGACACTGTATGGGATTCAAAAACGTCCTCAAGGACTTCACCATCCCGGCCAGTGTTTTTCGAAGTGTGGTCCCAGGGGTAAGTTACATTGAGGTCCCCTGGAAGGCAGAGACTGCAGACAGCGCAGGTTTCTGGGTACCATCTATGCAAGACTGACTAAACCAGAAACTCCGAGGGCTGGGCTGGAAATCTACATTTCCAACTGTCCTGGGTGCTTATGATGGACACTGAAGTCTGAGAAGCACTGTCTGACAAAAGAAGAAATACAGGTTAAACGATCCGCTGGAGAGACGCCTGTGGTACGGGAGCATAATTAGCCAGGAGGGAGCTGGCAGCACTGTGAGGGAGGCGGGCAGGAGACTGGGCTCCTAGAATCAACAAGGGCTGAGAGGTGGCGCTTTCGGGCAGAGCTGAGAGTCCAAGAAGCCAGAATTGGAGCAGGAACTGGGAGGTCGGCTCCGCTCGAAAGCAGAAGAGGGTCTTTGTCTGCTGGTGGGCAGGTGTTCGTGAAAGCCAAAAGAGAGGTCAGGTGGGTCTCATTTGAGGCCTTTCCATAGGCAAAACCAGTTTCTCTAAAAGCACATAGGAAAAAGTGTCTTCTTAACTTCACAGCAAATGATTTTTAAATACTTCATGTTACAGATCCAAAGAAAGTAAAGTAACCTTAGTTTTTTTTTTTTTTTATTTAAAAAACATCCTCTCAGCATGGAAATAAAATCATCCAAGAGAAATAGCTCATTCTTTTGCTGGTTGCTTTTCAAAAGAAAAAAAAAGTGTTCCAAAATTATGAACTACAACCAGCACAGTGGGAACAGCTGACAGAGTCTGTGTGAGCACAACAGGGTGGCCCCTCAAGAGCGATAACCTGTGATGGTCGTGAAATCAAAGCTTATATGAAACGCTTTAATTTGGCTTGGGTTTAGGGTCTAAACTCTTGGCTTTATACGCCAAGTTTTGGAGGTAGAGTGAAGGCAACTGGTGTGTGCACCCACCAAAAACTGACATGCAGAGGCGCCATGTTTTCCACGGGGCACCTGTTACATCACCTATATTAAATACATACCTACTATGACCACGTACCTATCGCCCCTTGACTGTGAGCATCCCGAGGGCCCACCTTTTAGACATCTACGCATCCCCAGGGCTTAGCACTGTGCTGGCATGTGGAAGGGACTCGGGGAATACCAGCTGAATAAGTGAGAAATAAAGACTTGATCAGTCTTAACCCATTGAGATACTTTAGGTCAAGGTCACATACCAAAAATTTCATTCTCAGAACAAGTGCTACTTTTTCCGAAGAAACTTTAAATTGTACTGGGCAGTTGTTATAATAAACTCTCTCTCTCATTTTACATATTGAGAACTGAAGCCCCCAACTGATTAAATGATATACAGTCACACATGACCACTAAAAAAAAATCTTTTAGAGCAGGAATTGGCAAACGATGATCAGCAGGTCGAATTCAGCCCACTGTGTTTCTGATAATAGAGTCTTACAGACATACCCACTCATTTAGTGCTACGACGGTGGGCTGACAAATGAGACCATATGGCCCACAAGGCCTAAAATATTTACTCTCTGGCCATTTGCAAAAAAGCTGTCCAAACCCTGCTTTAGAGTATTGAAGTGGTATCAACACCTCGTACGTAGCAGGCACACATATATTTAAGTGAATTAGTACACTACTTATTAAAAAAAAATTAAGACTGAATTCCTATTGTGGGAAAGTCACTGACTCAGCACTGCAGGAAATACAAAGATGCTTAAGTCAGCCACCATCTTCAACAGGGAGTTTATTATCATACAGGGTAAGTTTTATTGGGGTGAGATGTAAGGACTGCAGGAACCTATGAGAAGTACAATTTTTGAGGTTCAAAGGATAAGGAAATCACATCCAGTTGGGGGTAAGTGACAGGCTCCACCGCAGACACGGACAAACAATAGTCTTCTCAGAAGAGTGGCGAGGACGGAAGTAAAGGAGGCTCACGCTGGAGGCCAACCACGCAAGGCAGGGTGGTGAGAGAGAAGTGAAAGATGGCTCTAAGGTCTATGCCTCACTTACGAGAAGAATGACAGTGCCAATAACAAGGAATGACTAGCAACATTAGTTGATTGTTTACAAGATGTCAGGAACGTAATCAGCCTATTTAAACCTCACTTAAAATGACACACACACGGACATACACACTAGGAACAAATGGATATGGTGTGATGAGATTTAAAAATGTTGTTTTAAGATTTGATGAGATGTATAAGAGAAGATAGGTGCAAACCAGGATTTGAAGTCTGGGAGAAAGGCTGAAAATATCTCTAGATTTGGGAGTCATCTGTACAGAAATAACGGTTGACAGCATCTTAAATAAACAAGCTCCTGAAGCTTCATGTCCTTCCAACGTCAATTTATGTCAAAAGAAATGTAAACTGACATGACTGGGTATCTGTCCCCTTGTTGTTAGTGGTGAGTGACCTGTCGGGAGCATAGTTAATATTGAACTTTGAGTACTTTCCAGACGTGTAAGAAATCATTTGGCTGAATGAAGTTGTTATTTAAAAAAAAAATAATGCACAATACAGTCAACTGCCGGCCACATGGAACTTCTTGTTTTAAACAGATTTCCTCCTTTTACTGAGAAAAGTAATCTCTAGGATTAAAACAACAACAAAAGCTCTTACATTCATTGAGTCAATTCAGTGAGATGTTCATCTAAATGTTGCAACTTGTAATGCATAAATAACACATATTTACTGAGACTGATTTGCTATGTGCCTGGCATTGTCCTAAGTAGCTGACATGCATTATCTGAAGGTAATTGTCACAACAATGCAATATCATTTGTCCTCATCCCCACCTTCAGATGGAAAAATATATTTAGTAACTTTCCAAGATCTGTATCAAATTTATAACATTATTTCAAATTTATAGAAAATCTAGCTTGATGCAGGTTTTTGGATAAAAGCAAAAAGGTTATTCTGGAACATCTCATAATTTGGGTTAGGTTTGAGAAGCAGTGATTTAATAAATTTAGTATTTGTAATGGTAAGACTTCTGGTCTACAAAGTCTAACCTGGAACCTCTTAAAGTAAAATAAGATCTACTTCTCCACAGATTATGTATTCTGGAAGGATATTACTATTTCTCACTGGAATATGATCTAATTTCACTCTGAAGGGACTCTATTAATATGGGGTCAGGCCGTTATTTTTGAAAATAACGTTCCCGAAAATGATGCCACTTCTACTTGAAACTCAGCATGCCCTAAACCTCTCCAGGCTTCGCCCCCATCTCTCAGAAGACAGATCCACACCAGGTACCCCATTCACCTTGTTTTTTCCACTACAATAGAACTGTACCCTACTTGGTCTTATATAAACCCCAATTTTTATTTATATGCCAGAAGAGTAAATGTGCTTAATTAATGGTTTTTGAGTAAATTTGGAAAGAATTATCTCACAACAGCTTGAACTACACCTTTGTCAAATCAGAATCTTATATAAACATCAAAGCAGCAATGTAAACATAAAAGATAGAAAATGTACTTGAATTTCTTTATGGAAAATAAATAATTCCATTAATAAGTAAAATACAGGTCTAAAATGTAATAGATTTGACAAATTACAGTTGAATGGACAGTATCAAAGCTTGGAGTATTCTAAATTTTTCTGTCAGTAATGTTAGCCGCAATACAATGGCTGCCTCTGCTAGTGCCTGGCATTACCAACATACGCTTTTCTACTTCAAAACCACTCATTTACTTTCTGAGAATAGAAGGCTGGTGAGAAATGATGTGGCAAGAGGGCAGTGTGGTCCTGCTAACATAAGCACGTTACATGAATTCTTCTCCAGTGGGAATAAAAGCTCCACAAAGGCAGGAACGGTTTTCCTAACTGCTGTCACCCTAATATCTAGAACAACACCTGGGCCACAATGGGTACCAAGTGTTTGCTAAATGGATGAGTAAACTGACATAAGAAGACATACATACTTTTACAAGAAGATACAAATTCAAACCCTGTGTATTCTAGAAAGAAAACTCCCAAATAGATCAGCAACAAATTTCTTAGGGTTAGACATATAGTCTCTGATCACCTAAATCAAAAAATAAAAGTCATATATGGCAAAGGTAAAGCCTGGGAAACATTTAAGATTGCTCTAGCTGATCAGGTGTATGCAGAGACAATTGTCATAAACCCTCCAAGAATAGAAAACTCAACCAGTGGAAATTGGCAATACCAAGTATTTGGTAAAAAGACTTGACTCTGAAGTTACTGGAATGCTATAAACTGTACGACACATTTAAAATCAGACAGCCACAAGGAAAATACATGTTTCTGCCTTCTAAGCACTTTTCAGGAAATAATAAAATCCTCTTATTTAGCATGCTTATCTTAAATTAGAAGCTCACATTTTATAACCTATAATAATCTCACTTGGATGTTCTCTGAATGTTCTTTCCTTTAATGATATAACTGTAATTAAGTATACAATCGAATGTAAACGCTCATCTTAGTCTATGTATGAATGTATTATCTGTTTAAAAATCTTTAATTAAAAAAAACTCCTTCCAAATGTATCTCCATTGTATCTAATTTCATTATTCATGATTAGAAAATACTAATAAAACTGGGAAGTTTTGCAGAAATTAGGATAACTAGATCTTAAGGCTGACCTAACCATCAGAAATATAAGGATTAGTGGGAGGGGACAGCGCAATGGTAGAGCCTGTGCTTAGCACGCACGAGGTCCTGGGTCCATCCCCAGTACCTCCATTAAACAAACAAACAAGCAAGCAAACAAACTTAATTACCTCCCCCATTCTAAACAAACAAACAAAACCAAAAAAATCTCCCCCAAAAAACAAAAAAGAAATATAAGGATGTACCTTATCCCAGCTTAGGTTCACCTTCATGATAAAAGCTACTTTAATTGGATTTTCTAACATTACTATTGCCTTAAAGTGATAACATCACAATGCAGAGTTAAATAGGGTGGCAATTTTTATAGCCAAAGTTCTTAGACCTTGGTTATAATCTTCTGCTTCCTCTTCTTTGATGGGATTTTCATACATCATTGAGTTCAAGCAAATGAGTCAAATGGGGAAACCTGGAGGACACGTTTCCCACATAAATAAGGAACTGTCAGCACTTCTCATGTTGCTCAGGCTGACTCAGGTTTCGTTAGAAAACACCCTGTTCTAAGTATTCCTTCAGGTGGTGTTGACCGCTCACCTTTTACTTCATTAATCCTCATTCCCTCCCCTTCGGGGGCTAAGAAGATTAACCCAAGGCCTAAGCAAAGCTCTTATTGGGGTCCTAAAGAAGCAAAGTCATAAAATAAGAGAAAGTAAAGGACCTTAAAGGAAATGGAGCCCAGAGAAGCTCAGTGACCAGAATTAGGTCATCCAGCCTTCTCTGCCATGCACTCCTTTGACCTTTTTTTGGTTAGGGTTTATCCCCTTTAGTTCTTGTTAAAATAAAACCTACCACTCTGACTGGTATCCTCCTGTCTTCTGGTCTCTATGTACCCTGATTTCTCTCTGTGCGACTGCCCGAAATGGTTTTTATGAACTGCCCCTCCCGTCCCCCGGAACATGTCATGCTGTAGGCAATTCTGCCGCTCTCCTAGAAACCCCTGGTCTCCTAGGGCAAGCTGACATCGCCATCCCCGTTCTCTCTTCGTGGATTTACAGCACATATTTCCAAGTTGAAAACAAATGCTGCCTGGGCCTAAGCAGTCTGTCCTATACTATAAACTTCAAAATAATCAGCATCCTACATTTCCCTTATATCACATACAATTTTGGTTGCCTTGAATTTTGGAAGAAGTCTTTTGGTAAGAATCTGTTGTAGCAGCAACAATAATAGTAATGGTAGCAACAGTAATAATAAAAGCACGCACTTACTTGCACTTACTTAAAAGAACGTGTAAGTATCTTAACCTCTCATGACAATCTGATTATTATCATCCCCATTTTAGAGATGAGGAAACTAAGGCGAGTGAGGCTATGTCATTTACTCAAGTTAACAAAATTGGAAACAGACAGAGCTGGGATTCAAACCCAGTTCTGCTTTCACAGCTTGGATTCTTAAACCTCTAAGCTATACTAGTAAATGAAATCACAGACGAGACCAATCATATCTAGTCTGAACTGGACCTAGTACTTTTGTTAATGAAACAATGGGGGGTGGGGAAAGCATCCGATCTTAAACATCAGTATTCTGCAATTCAGGGTAATGACATCTATCTGGCACTTCAGCAGACTTTGCAGGGACTCCCAGCGATCTTTGAATGTCTGCTTCATCATCCCATTAATGAAGGAAAAGAGGGCCCAGTGCTATTAAGACTCTCAAATCACATGGTTTGTTAAAAACCTGGCTCTCTTCCCATTTCTATGCAGAGTTCTTTCCACTGTAATATATACAATGGTCAGTTGATCACGTGAATTTTTTACTTCCAAAGGCAAAAACTTGAACATCAGAACTCTGCTGTAGAAAATATTTCTAATGATAGTGTGATTAATTAAAATTTTTAATTTGATGGTCATTTATAAAAGCCTAGGCTTTGTTGACAGCCAGATAATTAGTAAAATATCTAGCTACTTAAGCTAATCAAGCTACTTAATTAGAAAATATTATTACCAAATTAGAAAATATTTAAAGACATAGAGAGGGAAGCAATTTTACCTTACTAAGTTTTGCTGCATATGTTCAACCTTCATTAAAATTTGGACCCCAGTCTGAGAGCGAACGTAGGCTTTCAACCTGAAATAAAAAATGTCATACTGAAGGAAGCAAAACTGATTTTTAGTGTATTTTAAAACTCTATCAAATAACACAACATTGTAAATCAACTATACTTTAGTAAAAAAAGAAAACAACTGTGTCTGTGGAAGACTAAGCATATGTAAGCAGCTAACGCTACTGAAAATTTATCTATCCAAGCAAAGAAAAGGTGTTGAATATATTTTCTAACCAAGGATCTGAATTTTTAAAAATTACCTTTCTTCTCTCTGTACAGACTGAATTAATCTTGCTTTTTCATTCATTTAAAAAAAAAAGTATCCAATTCGGTGACAGGTATTTTGTCTTATTGTTAAATATATGACCAACAATAAATACCTAGATTGCTGGTAGTAAGGGGAAAAGCAGCTCTACTATGGTAGTGGTCCCAAAGACACTACTTAATATGGTACATGGGTCTGCTTGAGCCAGGGCACCACCTTTTATGAAAAGTAGAAAATGAGATTTAACTAGAACTGGATCAGACACTTTAGAATTCACTCAGTTTAAAATTCAAAATAAACCAAGCATTCTTATTCTAAGCAGGTATCACCTGGTGAAAAGAACTTCCTGCCCAGAAACACTAATGACTCATATACAAATAGTTTCCTTTTTGGGTGCTGCCTACTAGCCCTGTACCAGAAACTTGATATATACAATTTCTTAAAGTTTCATAACAACTCTACATGGTAAACATCATCGTTCTCATTTTACTGATGAAAAAATTTAAGGCCTGAAAGTTAAGTAAGTTGCTCCTGATCAGACAGCTAATAAGGGGACAGAATTAGCTACTCTAACCCAGATATTCATGACTGAATCTTTCCACTATGCTGTGTTAATCATTTTTGTCCACGGTGTATTTCTGGACAGGAGGCCGAGTGTATCTTGCTAAGTTTTATGAAGACTTGGCTGAAAGGGGATTTCCTGTCTTTAATAGTTACTTGGAAACTCTTAATTTTCAGAGTTTAAAGTTCAACTTTGGAAAAGATAGTTTAGTTTGAGGGTTAAGGGTACAGACTGACTCCAGACTTTCTGGGTTTTAATCCTAGTTTCCCTGTTTATTAGCTATATGAAGTCACTTAACCACTTTAAGGCTCAGTTTCCCCATCTGTAAAATGGATGTAATGAGAGTAATCTACATTAAACGGTTATTATGAAGATTAAAATGAATTAATACATTTATTATTATAAGCTTCAAAGAGTATCTAGAACACAAGTAAACAGTAAGTGTTAAGTACTGTTATTACTACAACCAAAATCCTCACCAACAACATCGTCTTTGACTGACAAAGCCTTGAGTACACACCAAGGAAATGGGACAGAAAGTAAACTGTACTGAAATATAACATCCTAATAAAGACATGGCTTTACATAACAAATATGCACATAATACATTCCTTAACATTTTTAATAATTTCAGAAAGTTGGAAAATTTTTGAAACATACCTTTGACGAATTACAGGATCAGACTTTTCAGGATCAATGTAAGGTCTTAGGATCTCATTAATAGTTTTATCATCTGGTACTCTTCCCGACAAAAAAAAACAAAAACAAAACTTAATTATTTATGATTATCTATTAAAGGTGTTAGTTCAAAATTACTAAATCTTGTGGTTTTTCTTTTTTAAAAAACTGAGCACAGACCTTTCATTTTAGTCTTGGCAAAATATAATATCCTTTTAAGCAAAAGTTACTTAGGAAAAACCTCAAAAACACTTCTTGGACACACTTAACAAAATCTTAAAAAATAATATTTTGAGAAGCTCCTTATAAATCAATTATAAAAGTATGAAGCTTCTTTTAACACACCTGTGGTTCAAAGATGAAAAGAAAGATGTCAAGGTGAAATATTTTGAAAGCTGCATAAATACAAAATTTGAAAAAAGGTTTCAGATGATGCTAATTTCAGGGCATGTTCAAGTTTATTCATTCTTTTTTGAAAATTGATGAAAAAATGAAAATAGATACTACTTTCCCTAGAAGTAAAGCATTTTAAGGTTTTCCAAATTTCCTATATGTATGAACACTGTGCTGTGGAAGCAAAATTAAGACATTGTTTTGAACTGGTAATTTTCCTTAGTCATTCACACATATTCCCAGACACTACTGTGCTGCATATTCCTACATGTAAAGTATATGTCTTTTCCCTGTCTTTAGTCTGGCATGCAATTTTAAATAAGAAAGTTTGTCATTAAAATCCATATGACAGTTACAAAGAGAGGACATTTATGTATAATATAAATATATACTAAAGATATTATTTAAAAGGCAACTTTAAAATTTTCCTAAATCAAGGAATCAAATACAACCATTAAATTTTTTAAATGATGTTTGAAAATGTTCATAATATGAAAAAAAGTAGGTTAAAAAACTTACATAAACTAATTTCAATTATGAAATTACTCATAGATACATGTCTAAAACAATATATTTTCTGAGGACACACTATGACGTTAATAGTAGTAATTTTATCGTAGTAGAATTTTGGGTTATTTTTTATTTCCTGTGTAACCACCTAGCTTAAGATTCTTCCTCTTGATTCTGCCTGCATCTCTCTCCTCAATGCCTGTCCCTCTGCTGATGCAAATATCATCATGATTTCAGTGCTAATCATTTCACTATAGGTATTTCTAAAAAGTATACTGTTTCATTTTGGTTTTTTTTCATATTGCAAACAGAATCATACTCTGTATTCTCCTTTAACTTGCTTTTTTCATGCAACATTGTTTTTGAGATTCATCCATGTTGATATGCGTTGCTGAAGTTCATTCATTTTCAGTGATGTGTAGCATTTTACTGTACAAAAATACCACAACTTAGTTATCCATTCTACTACTGACATCACATTTAACAGCTTATTTCAAATACAGAGACGTAATAAAAACAAGTAAGTTCCTAGTAGACAGCGGTGATACTGTACCTTTTTTCTATGTACACAGCTTGACTCTGAGGAAACTGGAGCTTTACATGCCAACAAAACTGTCGTTTTCTATGAGAAAATAATCATGTGAGGATCAAGGCAGAAAACAAAAGTCTGCACACAAAACTAACTTCTTGAATTTTTGTTTTTTGATAATTCTAAAAATATGCTTAGAATGTAATGTACTTTTTTCTAATAAAAGCTATTTTCTCTTTTCTAGGATTTTAGAGGCTGTTTTTTAAACAATATACTTGTAGGAGGTTTTAAGAGGGAAAAAATCAAGCAAAGCAGTAAGAAATTCCAAGGGCTTCACATTCTTGAATTAGAAGGCAATTGCTCATAGTTCAGGGGCTTTTGAGATCAGTGTGCTACTACTTGAAGTTTACAAATAAATTTCCTCATGACTAAAAATAATGAGCTGATGTCTCTGCCTGACTAGTCTGGAAATTAGGTGAATGAAGTATTGTCCGGTTGAGACCAGCTGGCTGCAGATACACTTCTGAGCCATGAGTACGTGCATTCAGTAGCAAAACAGGAGACAACAAGTTCGTTGCTAAGCAGAATGCACTCTCAGTCTCTTTGCTTTCAGTCTAAACTTTGGTTTGATACAGGATCAACAGTAATAATCCAATAAATGTGTGATTTTAGAAAAATGGCCATATGCTCTGTTTAACACATCTAAATTTGGTGACACTAGATACCATTCTTTCTTTTAAGAAATTCAATGCTCAAAATACTGAATTCATTACAGAAATTTAAATGTCTTCACTACATGATCGTTTTACACGTTTTCCTTACTTAGAATTTCTAACAATCCGTTGGCAAGTTAACTGCCAACTGCATGTCCAAGCAATGGCTAGTATCCTCTATAAATCTATCCCTTAGCAGCATGGTCCCAAAACCTAAAATAACTTTTTTTTAATACAATCTAGTAGATTATCTCCCACCAAACATTTATATGAGTCAGTCAAATTTCTGTCACAAGACAATGAGCACAAAAGCAAGTAAAAATCCTTGTATTAGGGTAAGTTACTACAGATACGCTTATGGATGTTTTCTTTAATAACAAGACACTTTTGGGCGCTAACTAGGCAAAAATATACTTGATTATGCCTATGTTGATAGTGCCACTTATCATACAAGAAACAATCATGTTAAGTTTAATCCTTTTTTTTGATAGAACAAACTTGTAAAGAACCCTTACTAATTTAAAGGTCAGATGTCTAAGGTCCCAGAGGAAAAAACTTACAAAGAAATCTGAATGTAAACACAATAGTAACTGGTTTTAAACAAATAATTCTTCCAAAATGAAATACCTTGTAATATTTTGTTATCTGTGCTAACAGGCACAGCATAATATCACCATTAAGAGGCTCAGCGATATCACATTTCTCTCTTGCTATGAGATAAGCTGATTTTTCAATTTTAATGCACAATATGGTTTCTTTCTAAACGTATTTGTTTAAATATATTTGTTTAGAAAATATTCTAAATAATTTGTTAAGTTAAAGGGGGAAGAAAAAAAGATTACCAACTTGTCACCCTGTGGAATTGTAAATCATACTCAATCACCCCAATCATTTCTTGAGTAATTTCAAGAACCATTCACTTTTCTTAACATTCAGCAGACCCTAAATACCTTCAGAAAGTACTTAACATTCAAAAACAAAGAGATAAAAGCCCTTGGAAATCATTTTTTTTGCTGTAGTTAACCAGTTACGGTTATGAGGAAGTCATTCATTACTGTTTCATTATACATGTATTGCTAAATTATGACTATTATAAAAATCTTTCTATATTTGGCCTCAGTTCAAACATGAACAAATGTGAAAAATACATTTACTTTCAAAAAATGTGATTTTTGCAGTATTTCAAAAACAGAATAAAAACATTCAACACACCTATACTCTGCTCTAACCAGCTTTATACTGCCTTATTTATATGCTTGAGCTATCTTTTTTCTTCTAAGAAATATAAGGTTATTGATATGGTCGATGGGCCTTTTTACTGTTCCTTGATCCAGTTCCCTTCCCATTATCAGAGGTAACCACTATCCTGAGGTTGGGTGTGTATTCCTTCCATTCATGATTTTATATTTTTAATATATACATACATATCTATAAACAATAGTGTTTTCTGCGATATTAACATTGATTTCAGTGTTATCATACTCTAAATATCTTATGCCTTGCTTTTGCATTTACATTATTCTTTAGAGATTTATGATACAGATTAATTTTAACTGTTGTATAATATTCTATTGTATGAAGAATGCTAAAATCTACTTATTTACTCTAATGATAGACATTTATGACATGATTGCTTCCAATTTTTTACCATTTGTTCTTGTTCTTCCATATTAAATCACAGTAAAGAAAAAAATAAAAGAATATTTGATAGCCCCAGGGATGGGGCTATCATTTACCTCTACTGGTACACAGAACTAGAAGTTAACTTCATTGAAAAACTGCCTGTATTTTTTATTCTATGGTAGCTTATAAAAAACATTTGAGAACAGCAATTCAGAGTATAAGAGTTAAGTGAAAGTGGACAAATAAGTTGAAGGATGTTGTATAAAGAATTCCTGAAATGGGTGAGTTTAAGTCGTTCTTCAGTGTTCTTAAAACTGATGCAGTCCTGACACAGGCAATCAAATCTATTCCTAAGTCTGGAAGAATTAAGTTTGTTTCTCATTTCTCGTAAGTACGTATAGTGATACATGTTCCACTTAAAAAATACACATGCATCAAAATCCCAAAAACACTGCTTATGAGGGGGACTCTGAGTCCCCCATTTTCTGTCTGTAAGCTTTCTGAAAGAACAGGCCCTGTAAAGGGAAAAACTGAAGTTAATAATGCTTCAGTGAGCATCTTTAGGCATATACACAATTGTTTCTGTATTTTCAATTATTTTCCAAACATAGGTTCCAAGAAGCAGAATCATTAGGGAAGCTGGGTTTCTCAGGCTCAGCAGCACTGACATTTTGGACCCAGTAATTCCGTTACGGTTCCAGGGGTGGATATACACCGTGCTTCGCAGGATATCTGGCAGCACCCCAGGCCTCTGCCCATGAGGTGCCACTAACGACACCCACTCCCTCAGTTGCGACAACCAAAAATGCTCCCAAATATTGCAAATGTCCTCTGGGAAGCACAATCACTACTTTTAAGAATCACTGGGATAGAGGTTTAAATATTTATTATTGCTCCTAATGAATTAGGACAACTGTTCCTTAAATTCAACAACATGCCTTCAACTATAATAATGTCGCTGTGTCCTTTCCATATTTATCAACATTCTCAAGAATGGAAACACTGCGCCCAGAATATTCTAGGTAACTGAGGCACTTTCAGGCACTACGTTTAGAGTTTGATAATAGGCTGGTGAAGTAATGATGACAATTATTAAGCCTAATGTTCCCTTCAGGACAACCTGGCAAAGTAACAGAAAAAAATGACCTCTTCTCTGAGAGTCATGAAACTCAAGTAACTTTTCATGCATAGCAAAGCTCTTTCTCCTCCCCACCCCTCCACTCACACACTATGCATTCTCAATGGGGGCAGCATCACCTCAAAAAGGCTGAAAACTGGTTCTTGGGAGGGCACAAAACCCCTCAGGTATTATAGTGGTTTGTGGCCCTTTGGAGGGCCACTGCCCATAAATAGATATACAGTATATGGTGGTACTAAAATACCATAGGGGGGCAATTAGAGGGAAGATGTTTAAAAAGGCTCCTTGGGAGGTGATAATGAAAAAAAAGGTTGAGAATCACTTACATGTACAAGTATTAAATGAGGAAAATAGTGTTTTGTACTTGATTTTGGTGAGTTAATATAGGCCACTTATTTAACAACTCCTGCTTACTAGAAGCTGCTAAAGATCATTCTCTCTCACAATTTTAAGAAAAGTAATATGTGGATGAAGACACAAATTGGGGGGGAGCTCTATCCTAATATACTCAATTACACTTCTGACTTCTTGATTCTGTATTTACAAGTATGAAGAACATGCTCCAAACTTTTAACTATGGTTATTTCTTGACATTATGAAAGGACTTAATTCCTACTTTATGTGTCTGTCTTAAATAAACCGTTGACATAGTGACTGGTTATTTTTAAATTATTTTCAAACTTTATTTTGTATTTTTGGGGGGGAGAGGTAATTAGGTTTACTTATTTATTTAGTTTTAGAGGAGGTACTGGGGACTGAATCCAGGACCTTGTGCATGCTAAGCATGTGCTCTATCACTTGAGCTGCACCCTCCCTCTGGTTATTTATTTATTTAGTGATTACAATTCTTCTTTTTCTTTTTATTGAGTTATAGTCAGTTTACAATGTTGTGTCAACTTCCAATGTAGAGCACAATTTTTCAGTTACACATGTACATACATTCATCGTCACATTCTTTTTCACCGTGAGCTACCACAAGATCTTGTATATCTTTCCCTGTGCTATACAGTGTAATCTTATTTATCTATTCTATATATACCTGTCAGTATCTACAGATTTCAAACTCCCAGTCTGTCCCTTCCCACTCCTCTCCCCTCTGGCAACCACAAGTTTGTATTCTATGTCTATGAGTCTGTTTCTGTTTTGTATTTATGATCATTGGTCTCTTCCTTTTCTTTCTTTCTTTTTTTCCTTAAAGATTCTATATATGAGCGATCTCGTATGGTATTTTTCTCTCTTTTTCTGGCTTACTGCACTTAGAAGGACATTCTCCAGGGACATGGAAGTTGCTGCAAATGGCATTATGGTGTCATTTTTATGGCTGAATAGTATTCCATTGTATAAATACAGCACATCTTCATTATCCAGTCACCTGTCGATGGACATTTAGGCTGTTTCCATGTCTTGGCTATTGTAAATAGTGCCGCTATGAACATTGGGGTGCAGGTGTCATCCTGAAGTAGGGTTCCTTCTGGATATATGCCCCCCTCGTCATTTTTTAAATTCAGCAAAATTAAAGATGTTTTCATGGGGAAACGCAGCATGGTAGTCACAGAAAGGACAGGAATAATTTTAACATTCTTTTTAAACTTAAATTTTATTATTGTGTTATTTTAAGATGTTTCCATTTTATCACAGAAATCATTATCCAATTAGAAAGGGTTACTTATCTAATTATTTGACAGCTTCAAAGTTATCTCTTTCAAGAAATATGCAACAACTGTGAGTTACACATGGAGGCTGAATTCTAAGAACTAAGATTTCCAATACAAAATTTAAATGAACTTGAATATCTTCATCCCTTAAAAAAAAAATCAGTTCTCATTCCATTCCATCACTGATTAACCAACATTTACTCAAAGAACACTTCTGACAGCTTGCTAGGCATAAGGGACACAAAGAAACAGAGGGGATGAGCCCAAAGCAGACTTCTTTTTAGGGCAGTGAGTCAGACACCCACCCACTGCATTCTTCCTTCCATATCACTGTGAGAGGAGTACAGAGTTTCAAATAAAACCCTGTTCTTTATTGACACTGTACACAGAAAGAATACCCAATATACTGTAATGCCCAGAGGCAGGAGAGGGCAGAGGTTAAATGGACTTAGTTTGACTCCTACTCTTAGCAATTTATTATTTCATGTTATTGTGAGCAAGAGGCACAATTTCTCTGTGCCTCAGGGTTCTCACAGAAAATGAGGATGACAATAATATCTATGTCACAAATTAAATGAGTACATATATGTCAAGAGCTTGGAACATAATAATCAAAAATGTTACATACTGTTATTACCACTGTTATAACTCTACCTTCAATTTAATGTCCTGTATTATGAAGCTTAGAAAGGAAATACTGACAGGGCCTTTAACTGAGAATACTGCACCATGAGTTTATAACCAAATTCTACTTACAATGAATTCAGTGTTTATGAAACTGGACATGTGGACTAATACTGGATTTTAAAGGGCCCTGAGTGCTCTGTGAAATATGGATTTTATTCTGTGGCTAATGTATCACCAACAAATGTTTCTAAAGAAGAGTGAAATGAAGGGCTTAGAAGATCCATCATGCTACTAGTTAACTCTCCTACCAAGCGTCTCTATAGTATATTCAGGACATTAACTTTTTAGCCTTTGTTTATAGTTAAGGGAAGTATCTCCCGTGACTTCTGAGAGGTTCACTGACATGGTGCAGTTCAAATATGCCTGAAATTTTTACTTATGATTTTTAAATACAGGTGATGCCATGAGGTGAGCTAAAGCTAGATTTTCCATATGCTCATCTTCAGAATACTATACTACTAATTAAATCAGAAAAGTCTACAGGTTACAAAAACTACCAGTAGATCCTTTTTACCAGAGAGCACTAGCAAGTAGCAACAGTAATGACAACACAGTCACCCCTTGGTATCTTGGGGGAGTCGGTTCAGCCTTCTCCCCCGTACCCTGCTGCAGACACCAAAACTGAAGATGCTCCAGTCCTTTACCTAAATTGGTGTAATATTTGTATACAACCTAGATACATCCTCCTGTATATTTTATTTTAAATCATCTCTAGATTACCTATAATACCTAATAAAATACAAAATACTATGTAAATATCCACTGGTGTGCAGCAAATTCAAGTTTTGGTTTTCAGAACCTTTTAGAATTTTTTTGCCTCAAATATTTTCAATCTGTGATTGACTGAATCTGTAGATGCAGACTACAGTTTATTAAGTGTCTTTTGTATGTCAAACATTGTTCTAAATGTTTTATATGTATTAATTCATTTAGTTCTTTTAACTCTATGGGATAAATGCCATTATTTCATTTACAGGTGAGAACATGGAGGCAGAGAGAAGTTAGTCCCTCCTCCAAGGTCACTATTCAGCAGGGAGGTGGCGGGGCTGATATGTGAACTCCGGAGTCCATGCTCTAGTCTAGTAAGTATACTACTATAAACTTTCCAGAAACGAAAGTTCAACAACAACCCACGTACTTTTCTGTACTAATAATTCAAATGGATCTCAATTATATTTTATTTTAAATATTTGCCTCCATATTTAAAAGCCACTTTTAAGAGTTATACTCTTGGCAGTCCCTTTCCACAGTCCTCCTCATTTTGGTGAATGGACCCCAGCTCTACCTCCAGGAGAATACACTTACTGGTTGGCCTAAGAAAATCACATCTTCTATTCTCCCAGACACAATGGCTCAGGATTGGGCAGATGACCCAGGTAGCCTAATCATGGTGGATTTCAGGTTTCCTGTTCAGTTATGTTGGGAAAGCAGCACTCAGACTTCTACTGTAACCGAAACTGTAACTAGGATAAACTTAGGACCACAAAAATTTAACTGACGCCATAGAAGATGCAATGGAGAATCAGAAATAAACTGGGTCCTTGATGATACAATTGATTCACTGTACCTATTAACCCTGAAGTCCATCCTACCCTTGGACATTCAGTCATGAGAGCCAACAATATGCCCTTTTTATAGCTCAAAATGGATTGAACTGGGCATTTTATTTCATGCAAAATAAAGCATCATAACACTGATATAAGGGGTTAAAATTTTCTTTCTAGGTTTCATCTTGCATTTCTAAAGCAACAGAAAATAGACTAATCTGCATATTGTCAGAATTGTTATAAAATTTGGAAATAGTAAATGATACCTGATGAAATTTCAGGAACAAAGCATTTTATTCCACTATGGGTTATAAAATTCTATTTTAATTTAAAGCAGGAAGAAAATCTACAAAAATGTGAAACTCTTCAAGAAAAAAGCAAATCTACAAAATACCTATATAATCTTTCACTCACAGGCATTTTATCTTTTGAAATGTATTTCATGATCAAAACTTGAAGTCTCAAACATAAATATAACTATTCCTCACAAAAATAATCCATCTATTTTATTAGCATTGGTACCATAATAAGTGTTTTTGTAAGAGAGAACACAAAGGATCTGTACAGTTACTTAGCAATGATTAAAATTACTGGAACTGGGGAGAAAACTAATTTTATGTCTCACATCATTATGAAAATACTTGGATTTTCATTTTGATATTATATTTTGCTCTTTTAAAAATCAGTTTCACCAATAACAATAGGAAACAGGTTAAGCATGTGGTATTGGCTTTAGTAGACAGCATATTAAGAAAATGGATGTAGTAGGTAAGGATCGAAATGAAAAAGCAGTTTGCTTCAAATAACTGACAAAAACCTGAGCACTTAATACAGCAGTTTTCCACTGGGAGTGGTGGCAACCTCATTTGCAAGTGGCTAGGTAGTTTTGATTGTTCCAACACTGGGAAGCACTTCAGGCATTTATTGGGCAGGGACCAGAGATGCTAACCTTCCTGTAATGCATGGGAAAGTCCCACACAACAACAACTGTCCTGTTCAAAATGCCAATAAAGCCTCTACTAAAAATCACTAAAATACAGAAAGGAGAGCAGATATATGCATACCAAAAACGGAATACCAACACTAAACACCAACATCTGTTTCATATTAACTTTGGAGAAAATATGTACTATAGAAACACTGGCTAAGGAGAGAGTGGAGATGAGCTACTACGTGTACTTTCACAGATGTCTAGAAAATATGAACGGGGAAGACATTCTAGGATTAAGAATGTAACCAGCCTTAAGAAAATTAAAAAATAATTTTTTTAATAAAAAAAAATGTAACCAGCCTGCGTGTGTTTAGTTGAATACATTAGGAAATCAGGTGGGGACAACTATGAAGACCCACTATTTAGTATGGATCCCTTATAGGAACAGGAGCGTAGCCTGCTCAAAGTGCGACTATCTCAACTCCCAGGCATGGCATATAAGGTCCTGCAAGGCAGCCCCAGTGGGGCTCTCACCAGGCTCATCCTCTACCACTTAACCAACTTCCACCTTCGTTTCTAGACTTACATTGTCTAAAATTTGCTACCCTTTTTGCATCTAATATTCTTACCATAAGACCATCCTTCCCTTCTGTCTGGATAAAACCTTAGACCTAAAAACTCCTGCACCCTTCAATAATTTGCTCAAATTCTACCTTCTCTTGGGAGGACTTTCCAGTGCTCAGCCCTGAAGGCCGGGGCAGTGAGCCCGCCTCGGTGCTCCCCCAGCACTGCACGCGTGCCCCCCTCAGAGCATTTGCCACACTGTGTGGCAGCCTGCTGCCTTGTCTTCCCGCTGACAGAGCTGACTGAGAACAAGGACAGTGGCTTACTGGCACATAGGCCAGTGCTTTTCAGGTAAACATCAGAATCACCTGGTGCTTTTTTTTTTTTTCAATTAAAGAAAATTTTTTTGAGAGCCCTTTCAGGTTCATGGCAAAATCAAGAGAAAGGTACAGAGACTTCTCATATGCCCCCACGTATGCACACACTCATCTGGTGTTTTTTTAAAAATAAAGATGCCTGAGCTCTAACCTAAGCCCAATGAATTATGAGTTCTGTTGGGCAGGGCCAGCTGTGTGCATTTTGAAACTGCCCCAGTTAATTCTGACATGCATTCCTGATTAAAAACCACATACACAAAACTGGCACCATTACTGTCCCCATGTTATAAGTAAGGCAATGGGTATAGAAGGGTAAATAACTTGCCAAGAAGCCTCCCTTACATGTAAAAATTAAATTTAATTTTGCCATGTTTAACATAAAATAAACATTCAAGAATTATTAACTATATTGTTATTCTTCTTTTAAAAAGCAAAGACTCAGAGGAAAACCTTTCATTAATTTGTTTAATAAGAATTGCTTGACAGAGATTATATTTCCCACTGCCTGAAAGGTCGCAATTTCAAATAGGGAGGATAAAGAAAGGAAGTTAATTTTAGGCCATGGAATGGGGTGCAATACTTAACAGCTCAGACAGTTCAAGATCAAGAGATGAGATGACTGATTTCAGCTACTGGCAATCCTGCCTATGGCCAATGACGGTATTTCAGACCTAATGACTCCCATGGGCATAAGAAGCATTAAAGGACTCTGAGCAGGTGAGTATCAGAGCAAAACATGATTTAGGAAGATGTGTCTGGCATTTGTGTGGCATTCCTCAGTAGTCCCGAGTAAGACAGGTAGGTCTGTGTGAGAACTACAGCTGACAGATGCTGCAGTGAAGGAAACGCGAGGGGCCACATTCCCGAGGCATATCATGAGGGAGGAGACTTGGTGACTCTGAGGAAGGACTTCTCCAGGTGAACCAGTAATGGGGACCCTAATATGATCAAGAACGTGTGGTTTCCATTCGCATGAATGCTGGCTAACTGTTGCTGTGGAAGGTACACCCACTGTGATGTTGTGTCTTAAGAGCTTCCTTACCACTGTCTACGTGGCTCCAGTAAGGAAATGCCTGATTGATTGGGGGAATCCATTGGAAAAACAGTGCAAAATAACAGAAACACTCAAGTCCTTGCTGTTGCTCTGAAATTCTTCCATCAAACTATGTATCAAAGCTGTTATGGCAGAGAAACTGAAGAGCTAATCATTTTCAATTACTTAACAAGTTTGCATTGAGCACCTTTTATGAAGTCCCCTAAAGACCACTGCAAAACCCACCTCTCCCACCATGACCACAGCTGGTAAACCCATTATTTCATCTTCTTGTGCTCTTTTCCAAAGTCAGTTTGCAGCGAAGTACAAACCTATACTACTTATAAGACACCATGCCAAACAAATAAACAAAAACAAAAAAACCTGCACTTTAAGAAATGTATTGCTGCATAATTGTTTAAGGAAAAAAGTGTTACTGACATTAATACAGAGGTGGATGGATGTATCAGCACGATTATAATTTGAATGCTGTAATTTTACCCAAAGAACAAAAAGCAATTTTAAGGCTCTATAAAAGGTTATTTCTTTACAAGAGAGACATCTAGTGGCTAGACAAGACTGGAGCTCAAATATCAATTCACACTGCTGTTTAATTATGGGAACACTTCTACTATCTTATTAATACTCTTAAGTTTAAGAAAGACTCATAGGGAGACCAAGAACTCTGGGCCAAAAAGAAGCTAACTTAGTTCTAAGCTGACAATGGTAAAGGATTGTAAGAAGGACTGGGCTGCTTAGAACTGAGGGTCGAGGTCACGTGGAGACAAACTGCGGGAAGAGGAAGGTCAAAAGTTGGGTCCATTTCTGGGGGCTGTGGTGGGGGGTTAGAGAGAGCACGCCTGCAGTTAAATAAAAGATATTACTGAGAAGGGATCCAATTTCTTTTTTCCAACTGACAAGTCAAAGTGTATTCCCCACCTCAATGCTAAATCCTCAGACCCAAATAGCCAGGTAAAATAAAATGAGGGACTTATGCAAGCAAATGAGATGTGTTATCCAAACAACCAAGACAATCTCCAGGTTTGATATCCATGGATTCTTACAGCAAAACACTAAAATACAACTGAAAAAGATGCAGCCATGGATAAAAAAAAAAAAAAAAAAAATTCCTATGACAGTGCTTTTGAAAGAACATATTTACAACTCAGAATGTGTAACAGTCCTGCACACATCTATCAATGTCCTTCTAGATTATTATTTAAAAAATTCATATTAAATTTAGTATAAGTAAATAAGTATTACACACACAGTCTAAAATTCAAAAAGTACAAAAGGGCATATAATTCCCATCCCTATCCCCCTCCCAACTCCCCCCACAAGATAATTACTACTACTAGTTTGTAATCTAAGTATACATGGCTATAACCTTTACTTTTCATACAATGGTGGCATACAAGGAACACAGTTCTGTATCTACCTTTATTCACTTAATATTTCTGGCAACGCTTCCATATTAGTACATTTAGGGCTGCTCATTTTTTTTTTCTCATTGTAAATTTATTTAAGCAGTCTACCATTGATGGATATTTAGATTCACACTACTCTTCTGCTATTACAATGTTTTGCACTGAATATCCCTGTACATATTTCATTTTCCAAATGCCCTAGGCTTTTACAAATGCCTGTGTCCATCAGATAAATTCCAAAGTAGAATTGTTAGGTGAACAAGTAATGATCAGGCCTTCCTGATCCACTTCTTTTCCATGGCTGACCTTATTCGTTCTGGGGTCCCTACTTATTTTAAACAATTAGGGCAACATGGTAGAGGTCAACTGAAAACCCTCTCAAGGCATACATTATGAAATCCTGGAGAAATCCAGCCAACATATGAGCTCATCAGAAAGTAAGAAAAACCTTCATTGGCCAAAAGGAAGCAGGAACTAAAAACCATAGTGGAATGCGGAAGCTACACCTGCTCTGGAGGCCTTTGCCTTCAAGTAACCAAGAGGCTTGGGTTTCAACAGCCACTGGGTGACAAGAGACAAGACCTTGGTCTCACTTAAGCTGGAGACCTCAAACTGAGATCACTGCATAAAATTAGCAAAGGGTGAACGGGAAAAATTCTGCCTACCAGCAAAGGGAGACCACAAGGAAACCTGTCCTTAGCTTGAGCTCTAGGGAGAGAGAAAGGAAGAGAGAGATGGTGGGGAAAGAATGAATAACTACAGATTCCTCAAATGGGTTTGGGATTCAAATTATTACTTGTAGTATAGTCTGATTAACTTGACTAAGAAATTAAAGAGGGTCTTGGATTGGTGCCATGGAGTATCCGGCAAAAGCAAATGTATACCACCTTCTACATGAACTTGAGTTCACAATTACATTTTAGAAAAAAACACAAGGAAACACGCCATCGTAATCAAGAGCCGGCAGAAACAGCAGACAGCAATAACAGACTTCCAAGAAATTCAGACAGAATTATTTACACAGATAACAAATGTCCTATTCCATTGTATGAAGGCATCATTATTTAACTCAGTCCTGTACTGAGGGGTACCTGAAGTTGCTGCCAGTTTTTACACTATTAAAAACAATGCTGCAAGAGATAATACGTGTACATACACCTCTGTGAACAGTACTAATACATTTGTAGGCTGAACTCCTTGAGTAGGCATGTGTAACATTTCGAGAAATGTTGCCTTTTAAAATGACTCCTAAGTTTTACTCTCAAGAACAGTGGAAGAGGAAAATGGTCTGGCTAAACCATACCTTCACTATATTAGATATTAATACATGCTCATCAGCTACATATTGTGTGTGTGTGTATACACATATGGTCTTTCTATGATCATCCATTCTTATTCTTTGCCCTTTTTCTAATTAGTTACTAATCTTTTTTTCTTATTAATGAATAAGCACTCTGTCATATACATTAAAGAGTTTTTTTTTTTGGTACAGTTATCTTTTGACTAGATTGTGGTCTTTTTCTGCAATTTTTAAAAATTTTTATGTAAATTTAATTTTTTTCCCTTTATGGCTCTGAGTGGGATGTTCCTTTTTCCAAAATTATGAAAATATTCCTGCATTTTTTATTTCAAGATTTTACTAACATAGTGTTGCAGGTCACTTATACTTCAGAAACAAACTCATTCACTCATAGAAAAAGAGATCAGATTTGTGACTGCCAGAGGCAAAGGATGGGAGGAGAGGGAATTGAATGAAGGCAGTCAAAAGGTACAAATTTTCAGTTTTAAGATAAATAAGTACAAGGGGTGTAATGTACAACATGATAAATATAATCAAAACTGCTGTGTGTTTTATATCAAAGTTGTTAGGAGAGTAAATCCTAAGCATTCTCATTCCAAGAAAAAAAATTTTTTTCCCTATTTCTTTAATTTTATAATCTATGAGATGATGTTCACTAAACTTACTTGATAATCACTCCATGATATATTTGAATCAAATAATTATGCTGTACACCTTAAACTCATACAGTGCTATATGCCAATTATGTCTCAATAAAACTACAAGAAAAATATTTTAACCCACCTGAAAGTTCCAGTTTAAAAAAAAAGCCAAACCCAGCTTTTCCCTGTCAAATGGCAAGCCATCTTAACCTCACTTACTGAATAACTCATCTGTATTAATTCGAAATGCTATCTGATCATATACTTGAGTGGCCAAATATCCTTCTATTTTCTATAATCTAACTGTAGATTTCTATGTCAATACCATAAATTTTACTAGAATTTCATACATTTTAATGAGCCCATCCTTATGACTCTTTTTTGCCCTAGGCTTTTCCTTGTGCTTCTCCCATGTTTATTTTACAAAATGAACTTCAGTCATTTTATCATGAATCCTTTCCTTCTCGAAAAAAAAAAAAATCAAAAATCAAAAATAACAAACAAAATCCCATTAGTCTTTTCATTATGATCACCATTAGTCTTTTCATTATGATCACATTAGATTTAAAGATCATTAAAAAACAAATGTGATTTCTTTCATATTGAGTCTCCTAATAACAAGGTCACCTAACATATACCAAATGTAGAGGCAATATTCAAATTCTGGTTTATCTGAGTCAGAGCCTTAACCAGTGTTGAAAGCTGAAAAAGCAATGAAAATAAATCTCTCTTAAAAACAGAATACTGGGGGCATGGGAGGGGAAAATAATCCTCTGATAAGATGTAGTATGCCCTTCTTCCCTCCTTCCAGCAAACAGCACTGCAGTCATCTAAAACGTTGATCATTTTCATATGAATGGCTGAGAAAACACGGGTATCACAAAGAAGGTACTTCTAAATGTCAGTTTCCATTCCGCCCCACCCCCAAAAGTAAAGTACAGGACCATATATATTTATCTTGTTACTTACATACCACCTTTTAGCAATCAAAATTTTCTGCAGTCCTGATCCTGCTAAACATTAAGTTCAACAGGTATGTCTTCTGTATTCATCTGAATCAGTGGCTCTCAAATTTTGCCTCTCCCCACTGCCTCCACCCGGGGGACATCTGGCAATGTCTAGAGACATTTTTTTGTTGTCACAACAGACGGGTGTGTGTGTGTGTTTGTTACCAGTATCTGGTGGGTAGAGGCCAGGGATGCTGCTAACCATCCTAAAATGCACATGCCAGCCTCCCACAACAAAGAACTCTGTGGCTCATAAATGTCAACAGTGCCAAGATAAGAAATCATGATCTAAATCACTGATGAAAATGCTGAACAAGAATGAAAAAATTCTGGTACACACTCAAAAGATTTCCCGGCTGACTATCAACAACCTAACCAGCAATATTCTAAGTATGGCTTTCAACTAACTGGGAACTTACCTTAATGCTTTATTATTTACCTACCATCTGAATAAAGACATTTTAAACTCAGTTTGTGACAAAATCATTTTCCACTTAGAAATAATAACAGGCAACTTAACAATGAACAAATGAAAAAATTCTGTTATAGATTTGAATTATTTTTTCACTAAATTATTTTGAATCATTTATTTCACCAAAATAGTTCTAAGAATGAAAGATCATCTTACAACAACAGATTGGTTTAAGTCAGACTTTACACTTGAACTTTAAGATATCACTCTAGAACATGTGGGCAAATATTCCATATCTCCACAGCAATTAAATAAAAGTAAATTAAAACATAATACCACTTCAACCTTCCAAATTAGCAGACAATTTTTTTTTTTAGAAAGAGACAACTCAGTGCTAGTGAGATGTTTAAACAGGTCTTCTCATGTACTGCAAATGGAAATGAAAACTGGTTTATCTGTAGTTTATCACTAGCCCCATTTTATAGATGAGGAAACAGGCACAAAGAAGTTAGGTGGCTTAGCTTAATATCACACAGCTAGGAAGAGGCTGGTCAGAAATTTGAACCCAGGCAGCCTAGCTCCAGGTTGTGCTCTTAACCACTCCATTTTACTAGCTATATGTTTTATAGAATTTTTTCTACAACCCTTTAAAATGCATCAAAAATAAGACAAAATTAAAGGATCAACAGACTGGTGAAGACATTTTCAATGTATGCAACAGATCCAGATGATACAAACAGGCATGTCTTAAATAAAAATTCAAAAGTTAAGCTTCTCTAATAATCAGATATGCAAAAAACGTTTAATAATATACAATTAAAGTGCAGGTATGACTAAAAGAGGCACTTATACTTTTTTTGCCGAATGTACAAAGTGGTACTTTTTGTGGAAGGATAATTGGGGTTTCTCTACAAAGTTGAACTGCATGCAGTCTCTGACCTAGTAATTCCATTTTCTAGGAATTGATCCTACAGAAAGAGTTACATGAGCACACAAAACAATTTGTTCTAGGATGTTTATAATGTTATTTATAATAACTAAAAGCTAGAAATTAGCTAAATGTTCATGAATATGGGAATAATTAAATAAATTTGGATACAGTAGCCATAGTTGGAATATACTACTTAAACACAGCAAGGCAAATTTGCATTAACAAGAAAGAGATTCATGTTTTATATATATATATATTATATATATATATATTTTTTTTTTAATGGAGGTACTGGGGATTGAAATCAGGATCTCATGCATGCTAACCATGTTTTTTATAACTGAACTTTTTTCCTTTCTCCCATAATATACTGTCAAATAGAAAAAAGCTAGCTGCAAAAAAGTGTGCACCTTTATTCATAAAAATAATGTTTAACTTGAAGAGAGTCATGTAACTTTTTATACTCTTATGTAAGTATTTAGTATTATGTTTTACTCTGTTAACTGAAAAAAGCAAACATGATTAGAAAGAAATGAAATATTATCTGTGGTTGCTGTCTCTACACAGTGGAATTACAGGTGCTATTTCTCCTTTAAGCTTTTTTATGAGGATGTATTACTTTTACAAGTGCTACTGCACGCTGACTGCCTTCTACATTCCAGTTAGTGTCTAGGTGAGTTAATATACTAAGGTCACAACTCTTCACAGTAGCTGTCATCAGCTCCATTTTACAGATGCGAAAGCAACTAAGAAATTGACCCCAAAGCCTACTGTGTACTATGTTGCTAATCTCCTTATAAAAAAAACACTAAAAATATAAGAAAACCAACCCCAAATCATTATAAATTCATGAGCAAAAGGCATAATGCAAAATTCTGATTTGCCATTTCAGAGATCAGAGGTGTTCCAAAATAACAGTATAAATTTGTGTTCTATACGAAGACCCCAAAACTTTAGAGCTGAGGCTATAGTAGTAGTAGTGAAACCATTCTGAATGGTTTCTTTCATAAAATAGGAATACATTTTATATTTGAGAAGGCAGGAACCAGTTACCTTAAAGTTCAAACAAATTATGTCAATTTCTAAATATGTCAGTTCCAAAATACACAAAAGAATCATCTCATATTTGATAAATGCAAAGCATTACTTCACTCCTGGAAACCAACCCCCCAAAGGGAAAACTACCTTTGCAAATATTTGTCTTGAAACACATAAATGGATAACACCATTCTCTAATTATATCTTTTGAAAAGGTAGGTTTATTAGAATAATAACTCTAATGGCTCTGTCTTTTAATTTATGTAGTAAATTGGAAGGCAAACTCAGAGTTTACCCAGTACAACCCCCACATTATATAGATGAAGCCCAGAGGAAGGGTAATTTGCTCAGAGCCTCACAGTTTCAAAGAGACTGAAGAGGGAGGGACTCATTTAGGTTTTTTGACTCTAAATCCAGAATCTTGACTTTTGAAAGGTATTACCCAATAATTTAGTGGGCTACATAGAATACTTTGGGATCCTGTTCTCCTCTATACTAATGGGGCCTTTTTGACCCAGCACTTTCAGGAAGCAGCAGACTAATATCTGTCGTATTATTTGTACTCACAGATTCACTATAGAGTAAAATGTTTTCCAAGTCCCCTTTCTTCCCCATCACTGGCTTTCAAATGAAATCTTATTTGGAATCTCAAAGAAAAGAGTATAAAAGCTAAGCTGCTCCAGTTAAAAATATGCAGGAATTCTCCTTTGATTTATGGCTTTGTCATTGAAGCTTCTGAAATACTTTCATGGTATCTTAAGTGCCAGAGAGAAAGATACATATATTCTCTCCCTCCCTCCCTCTCTCACACACACAGACACACACATACACAGCAAACCCAAAATGTTAGCAAAGTCACATGACATAAAATTAGCATGAGTTCCTAATTATTTATTTCCAATTTGTGCAGTTAACTTGTCTTGGACCAAAAACAAACAGCTCACAGACCACACTTTGAGTAGCAATGTTCTACAGCAAACTAAACCTTAAAAGATGTTCCTAAACAAATCAGAACATCTGATACATTAAGAAAGAAGTTAGAAACTTACTTCTTATCAAAAAATGTTGAATTTTCTTTCCTTTTGGTGAATCCATTGGGTAGCAGCTTTAAGTTAATGCCTTGCTTTCGAGCACGATTTTTCATAAAGTACATCTAACAACCAAAAACAAATAGACAAATTAATTTTGAAAATGCCTTAAATTTCAGAAGCACATAAAATAATGTTCAAAACATAATAGTTAGAGATTTACGTGTACTTATGTTTCACAAACAGCACTAAACAGCAACATTCCATTTAATCCACACGATACTATGAGGCAGGTGCTATTACTGCCCCCGTTTCTTCTATTTCAACTATTTCTGAGAGGTGAAGCCTATATTCAAATCCAGCTGTGTCTAATTCCAGACACTGCTTTTAACCACACATTCGATAAGCCAAAAGAAGATTTTCATGAGGATTAAAAAACAATACAGGCCATTTAGCAATCACAGGGATTACCTACACAATTCTCTTTTTAACTGATGGTTTCATACCATAGTTAGCTATATTTATGCCTACTTTTATTACTAGACATGTAGCTCATTCAGAGGAGGAACTAGAGCACTGCCTAACACAAGGCTTAACTTAAAGCAGCCTCTGTCATAGGATGCACAAAACAGGATGTGAGAACATACTGGTTCTGAAACGTGCTACTCCACTGACCACCTAGGTTGTTTGAACTGAATGAGTCAACTCCAGAAAGCAGTGAAAGAAGTCATATCAAGAAAGAAGAAGGATCACTCAGAGAAGCGGCAGAATACAAATGTCAGCCTTTGGTTAGGTGAGCGGGAGCTAGACTCTGCAATGCAAAGAGAAAATCAAGTCATAAGCCAAGGGAAAGGAATGGCTAGCTATCACTGGCTAAGCAGAATAATGACTTAAGAAATTACACGCAATTTTACACCATATGGGATTTTGGTTTGAATAATGGCAGTGATTATAAGGACCAACTCTCCCACTGAAAGCATCTAAGGATGCCAGATAAAGGAGGGAAATACGTATACATAAATTTTTCTTAATCACCTTAAAAACATTAATTAAAAAGCTGACAGAAATAGTCAGGAAACTACAGGCCAATATGTAATGAAAAATTAAAACTCAGGTAAGCAAAGCAATGAAGCCACTATTGCTAATTCTGACGAATACAGGCTTCCTCTTCCAACAGATTCCTTGGCAAGAGGTCAGAGTCAAGACCCAGTAATCTAGGAACCCCTCTCAAATGAAGCTGAGTCACAAAATAATACACCCTCAGGATAAAGGTCACCAGAAATAAATTCTACCCCCAGAGCATGCTAGAAATTTTGTATTAGTCGGCCTGTAATGGGGAGGCGGGGGAGAAAAAAAAGTTCATTAGAGGTTGTGGCCATATGCCAGTCCTTGCTCACACTTGAAGCGATTTGCCTTGCTTGTGTGGTTAAGGGAATCTTAAACCTTCAGCTTGGTTTAAGATACTCCAGACTGGCAAAGTTCTTAGGTACCTGGTCGAATAAAAGAAGGCCTGTTTGTTCCAGTCTTTAAAAAATTCTCACAAGTAATTTTTAAAGAAGAAAAAAGCAGTATTCAACAAAATATAAATAAGCATAAAAAATATAAGTAAACAAGGCTCAGTACAGGAACCAAAAGGGAAAACAAGAAGTAGCTGAGAGAGCTCTCCATGTATTCAGACACTAAAAGAATCATACACAGATTACAGGACAGCTCTGCAAAATCTAAAGGAATAAAAGAAAGCTTGAAAATATCTGCAGTGAAGAGAAACTACAAAAAGTGAAAACAGAATGAATAAGGCAGAGATAATATTTTAATAGAAATAAGCTCATAATTTCCCAGAATTGATGAAAGACACTCCATTGATTCAAGAAACCTAGTATTTCTCATGTAAGATAAATATAAAGAAATTTGCATTCTCACATTACAGTAAAAATGCAGAACAGCAAAAATAAGAGAAAGATTTCAAAAGCAGTTAAAAATGACAGATGCTTTTACAACAATAACAATGGAAGCTACAGATAATAATAATAATGTAATAATATTACAGATAATAATTTTGAACCCACAATTCTAGAGAAAAGTCCTTTAAGAGTGAGGATGAAATAAATAAAAATTCAAACAAAAAACCAACAGAGTAATCTGAAAGTTGGCAACTAACAAACCTTCTCTAAAGGATATTCTGAAAGGTGTACTTGAGGTAGAAAGTGAGGTTTCAGATTATAAGTCTAAGATGATGACAGAAGAAAGAGCAAAGAAAGTGGGAAACATGAAGATAAACCAAAATACTGACTGGATAAAACAGTAATACTGTATAGAGATTTAAAAAAAAAGACAATTTAAATACCTGAAACCAATATGAAAAGTCAGTAGAGTGTTAAATGGAATTTAAGTGTTCAAAGGTAACTGCTGGCAAAGTAGGGCCAAATCCTGTCTGCTGCCTATTTTTATATGCACATTTTTTTTGGCATACAGCCCCAGGCATTTGTTTGCATCCTATTCATGGGTGCTTTCTTGCTATAGTAGCAGAGTTGAGTAGTGGTGACAGAAACAATATGGTCTGGCAAAAATATCTGCTATCTGACCCTTTACAGAAGAGGTTTACCAACTCTTACTCCAAGGTCACTGCACTGTCTAACCGGGTTAAGGTACTGCTTAACTTTATTTTTTACTGATTAACTTTAGATACTTGTAAATGAAGCATGCATGTAATGTCTAGCCTAACCAATGAAAGGACAGAAAAAAGGTGTGTAACTTCCAAACTGATTGAAAAATTCAAATGATAAAAAATCACCCAGTTGGTCCAAAAGACAAGACGAAAAAACAAAGTAAGCCAAATGAACAAATAGCATAAGTAAGGTGAGACATTTAAAGCCAAATATATAGGTAATTTCATTAAAATTTAAATGAACTTAATGATTTAGTTAAAAGTGATAGACTGTCAGACTGGAGAAAAAACTGGAACCCAACTATATGGTACTTAGGAAAGATACATCCTAAGATTCAGAAGGGCCTAAATTAAAAAAAGGGAAAAAAATACATCATGCAAATATCAACCAAAGGACTGAAATAGTTTAATACTAGACAAAGTACACAAAAAGCTAGAGACAAAAAGGGTCACATCATAATGCTAAAGGTCAGATACACCAAGAATACATATTTCCTGAGGCATATGCATCTAATAATTTAGCTTTAAAGCATGTGATGCAAAGCTAACTGAACCACAAGGAGAAACATACAAATCCTTTTGATTTTATCTATCGGGAAATGTTAATATACCTTTCTCAGTAACTGATAGAACAGACCAAAAAAAAAAAAAATCAGTAATGTTAAAAACAATCTGAACAACATAATTAACAATTCTGACCTAAAAGGGATATACAGAATACTATATTTACCAACTGCAGAATACTTTTTTTCCCCCAAGCAAACAGAGAACATTACAAAACTTGATCATATGCTGGGCCACAAACACAAGTCTTAATGTAATTTTAAAAGAACAACTCAGAAAGAACATGTTCTCTGACCACAATGCAGAAATGCTAAAAATAAAAAAGGATATAACAAAAGTCAAGAGGACATGTTAACAAAATAGAAAAGAAATTCATAATAGCAACTGATCCAGAAAAAAAGAAGACACAAATAAGCAGTATCACAAATGATAACATGACAATTTCCACAGACTTATAAACAAAACTATTATGTTGAACTTTATGTCAGTACATTTGAAAACTTAGATAACATGGACAAATTCTTAGAAAAATATAATCTACTAACAATGATTCAAGAAGTCAGGGACCTGAACAGTCCCATAAACAGCAAAGAATAACCTCAGCAGGCGAGACTCTAAGCCCATGTTGGTTCATTAATAAACTTCACCAAATTCCAAGACAGAAATAATCCCCAAATCAGTTAATGTATCCAAGAACAAAATGGGAACATTCCTAAATAATTTTACAAAACTACAATCATATTGATATAGAAACCTCAGAATACTAAAAAGGAAAACTACAGGTCATCTCACTCATGAACAGAAATACAAAATGAATGAATTTATAATGTGTACACATACACAACACAATTGAATTCTGCCAAGTGTAAAAAGCATTCTATGTGTTATACTAACACACTACGCAAGTTTAGCTAAAAATAGAAAATCGATTAGAAGATTATTATCTATATTCTTACCAGATTATAGATTAAAAGAACAAAAATGAAATAATCAAATACAGGAAAAACATTTGATAAAATATAACCACCATTCATGCTAAAACCTGTTAGCAAACTAGGAACAGAATTTCTTCAATAGAGATATCAAATCACATCTTTAAAAAAGTCAACGATTTAAAGATTCAATGCTGTAAAGAAGTCCAGTCACCCAAGTAACTCTACAAAATAAATGCAACCCCAATCAAAATTCCCAGGTCGGGCAGGGGGACTGTAGAATCAATAGGCTGATTTCCCATATTTGTACAGAATTACAAAGAGCCGTAGTCATATACTCAAGAATATAGCCATACTCTAAAAAATGAACAAAGTGGGAGGACTTACTCTATGAGGTAGCAAGTTTCAGTAAAAGACTGCAATAATTAAGAGCATACTGAGTACAGGTGTGGACAGACAGGTAGAGCAACAGAATGTAATAGAGAGATTACAAACTGACCCAAGCATATACGGATGCTCCATATATGACAAAGATAGTCCTGCAGAGCAGTAGGGAAAGGATGAGCTTTTCAATAAATAGTGCTAGAAAAAGTGGATTATCCATGTGTAAAGTTAAATGGGACTTCAACTTCACATGATACACAAAAAACAATTCTGTGTTTACAGATATAAATGTGAGATGCAACACTATAAAGCTTTCAGAAAATAATTATGGGAGAATAGCTTCACAACCTCAAGGTAGGGAAGGGTTTATTTATAAACACATAAAATTGTTAACTGTAAAGGAAACATGATAGATTTTACTACATTAAAATAAGAACATCTGTTCACCAGAAGGCACTACAGAGAGTCAAAAAAACAAGCCACAGAATGAAAAAAAGAACTTATAATACATATAACCAACAACTAGCATCCAAAAGTACAAAGAATTACTACAAACCAGTAAGGAAAAAAAACAGGTGACCAATGACAAGATGAGCAAAAGACTTCATAGGCATTCCACAAAAGAGGAAATCCACATTGGCCAATACAACATTTGAAAGGTGCTTAATCTCACTAAGAATTAGAGAACTACAAATGAAAACCAACAATAAAATAACACAGTCTCACCAAATCAAGTACTGGAGAGGATGTGACAATAAGCAGACTTAAACACTGCTGGGAGTAGAACCTGGTATCCCCACTTTGAAAAATGTTTTGGTAACATCTAGTTAAACTGAAGATTTGTATACCCCGCAACAAAGCCATTCTCCTCCCAAGTATAAACCCTGGAAAAACACATGGATAAGCAAACCACAATTCATAAACAGAAGTTTTCTTCATAGCACCGCCTCTAAAATTTTTTTGTTATTACAGAAAACCCAGAATGAATCAGGGAAGGGCACAAGGTGGTGGCAGGGACTTCTGAGAAGTGGGTGATGTTCTAATTTTAGACCTAGGTGGTAGTTACATGGATGTCCACTCCCTAATTATTCATTAAATGATGTATTTCTATTTTATGCTTTTTTATATGCATGCCATAGTTCACAATAAAAAGAAAAAATTTAAAAAGTAAATTTATCTTTTAAGTAGAATTTAATTATGCCTAATTAAAAAAAGACTTGCTATATGGTAATTTTTCTTTCAGATATGTGTAATTTCATGTCTGTACCAATAATACCAATGAAATAAAGTGTTGAAAAGGTATTAAAATTCTGCAACTCCAATACCAAAATGGTCTCTGAAAAAAATGAATGTAAATCCATGATGTGATTAAAGAATTTTGAGAATTGCAGCTGCAAAATATTTCCAATAGGTAAGCCTTAATTTCGCACAGAGCTAAGGAATAAAAATAGGATAAAAGATATGGAAATTAAGTATATGAAAACAGCAAGTCCCGTTAGCTCTTCCTTCAAAGCTGAAATCTAATCACTTTCCAATAATTCTAACAGCATCACCCAAGCGACCCTCATCTCTGGCTGAAACCACAGCATTAGCCTTACAACTGGTCTCTCAGCTTCCAATCTTCCACTCTTGCCTGCTCAAGTCCTTTTTCCAGAGGGCAGCAGGAGTGACCTTTCAAAAAGCAAACATGCTCAATGTCCTCCCAGGCTTCCACTTTCGCTTAGAACACATGAAGAGCCCTCATCAGCTTCTCTAACCTCATGTTCAACCTGCTCCTCCTCTTCAGTCACCCTGCCCCTCTTTCAATTCCTCAAACACACCAACTTCGTTCCTGACTCAGTCTTTACTCTTGCTTTTGTCTCTACCTGGAAAGTCTTACCCTAAACGGTCACATGACTGCCTCTTTCTCAACATTCAGATTGCTGCTTAAATGTCATCTCTCAGAGAAGCCTCTCCTGACTACTGTATTGAAAATATTACTCTCACAACCCACCCACCTTGACAAAAAACACCATTTTCATTTTCTTCAATCTCCTGTGCCTTCTTTATCTTCCACATGCACTGTACTCTGTCTGAAGTTGTATTGTTCCTCTACTCACCTTCTGTCTCCCCTACTAAATTACAAGCTCCATGAGAGGAAGGACTTTGTTTTGGTCACTGCTGTATCCCTAGTACCTGGAACAGCCTTTGATCCTAGTAGCCACTTAATACCATTTGTTGAGTTAAAAAAAAAATCTAATTGATTAGAAGAAATTCTAACTGAAAGGGATTAGAATACTTACATGTTTATTGCTTATTGGTCTTCTCAAGAAAGCGTCTCTAGAAATATGGTCTGCTGTTCTTGCCACATCTTCCAAGAATCGATAATCTACAAGTTTCAAAATAGAAAAATAAACACATGACATATGCCAATGGCCAGGAAGCATCAATTATGCATAAGATGGCTTACCACTTAGGAGATTCATTTCGGTAAATTCTTGTATTGAAACATACGCAGTTTTATCTCGAACTCCATTACAAGTCAGTTCTGCTTTGTGTTTCTTTACACAGGGCAAACTGAAGAGACAAACAGGAGGTACGTTTATACTTTGAGGTAAGAAGGGTAGAGAAAGAGATAATAAAGTAGTAAATTACATATGTACCTGCAGGAATATCGCATACAACGTGGACATCTGTACTTTGCTTCTTCTGTTCCACAAGTTTCACATCTACAAAAGTCCACATGAAACTTAATAAATTATCAAGCGTTAATTCTACTTATTTATTTACAAACTTTTAATGATGAGTCAATTATTCATCACAATCAGTTTACAGATATGGAGTGAATAAAGGAGATGCAAGTAACTCCTATAAAAGAAGTCCAATCCGTTAGCTATGTTTAGATACCTTAAAGGCACACACACCAAAAAAAGATGTAAGACCCAGACAAATTCAGAGAGTAGCAGCTGCATCTTTTTTCCTCAATTTGATACTCAACTCAGAATGGGCATCAAAATAATGTAGAAATGCTTTTACCCCATCATCTGTCTCCAATTCCTGTTCTAGGATCTAGGGATACTGACAATCAAACTACAGCTACTTCCATTTGACCCACTGTGTTTGAGGCAATAATAATCCAAGAATCTGACTAACTTTAAGTCCTATGCTGCCACATGATCACACTATAAGGAAATTAAATCTGAAGTAATAAGTAATCATAGTACCCATAGAGAGACTAGACAGTTGGATGAGTTCAAGTGTATTTGTCTAATTTAACTTAATCCTCTTTGTCCTTGCCAGTTTTATTAGACTTTCTTCAAATCTCTCCTCTCTCAAAGGAATATTGAGCCAAGAGCATATTAAGTCAAGCCAGATTCCGGTCCAAGGGATTTTTGGTTCCTCACAATTTTCACTTCCTAACATGGCCACTGGATACTAGTACCAATCCCACATATTTTCACTGAATTTGCTGTCATCTGACAAAACCCTCCTTTCTCAAACACCCCTGCCTCCATCACTCAGGCTCCAGGGACCCAAACTAGCGCTTATTTAATTCATTATTATTCCACACCCTGCTGGTAGGGCAGTTTCTTTCAATCTAGACCACAGAGGAATCCACAACTTTATTCCCCCAATGGATTTCTCCTTGGCCTACCTTGACATGGCCAGTTTCCGCTTGGAGCCTACTGGGGGATTTATCTGAGACTCATCTTTCACCTTTGTATCATCCATCACTTCTTCTTTGGGTAAATACTTCTCTTCTTTTACATTCATTTCATCCATTATTTCCTCCTTTTTAATGTTCTGATCAATAAACATCTCCTCCTGTTTAATCTCCAAGTTATCTTTCTTCTCTTCCTTTACTTCTAGCCAATACATTACTTCTTCTTTCACCTTCACTTTCTCTTCCTTTACCTCTGGTTCTTCCACAGTCTCTTCTTTTACCATCAAACTACTATCCATCTCCTGCTTCACCTCCAATGCGCCAGGTTTTTCCTCTTTCACCTCGGACTCATCCTTTACCTCCCGCTTTACCCACTGAAGGTCATTCGGCATACCTGCTTCCATTTCTGACCAGTCCATTACTTCTTGCTTCACAACCGTTAGGTTCACTCGCATTTCCTCTGCCCTAAGTCCACTTCCTTCTTCTCCTTCCCTTGTCTTCTCCATTCCAGTCAGTCCATTCCCCGCCTCTCGGCCGCCGGCCTCCTCCGTCCCTGCTACCCCCCTGACTCTCCCGCTACCTGTCTCGAGACTTTGCCGCGCCCCCTCAGCTCCACTCTGGAGACCTCCTCCCGACGTCTCTTCATTTTCACCAGCAAAATTCATCAGCTCACGATCGTTGACCTCCGCTGCCACTGTGTCCTTCAATGTGGCTGGCCCACACCAAAAGGAATGAATTACCGGCCGGAAGACCGACAGCAGCCCACGTGTGGATCACAGAAACAGCAGGCAGCAAACGCCGGGCCAGCGCGTTCAACCTAATAGTCGTAAAGCAAAGCTTCCGCGTCTCGGCACTTCACGACGCGTGGAGCTCTTTACGGCTCTGCGGCCGTCCCGTACGGATCCTCCGGTGATCCGCATGAGGCCACGCCCACTATGAGCCCGCCTCCAGGGCGGGGTTTCCCAAATCCTTCCCCTGGCAGGCCGCGCCCTCCGCACGTGGCCACCTTGTTTGTGAAGATTGCGGAGGCAGGGGCGTGCTCGCTGGGGAGAGACGCGAGAGCCCCGCAGCCTTGGACTGGGAAGACCTATCCTATTAACTCTAAACTTGTATGAAAATGAAAAAAACACCCAATGTCTCCGCTCACCACGCTTCAGCGTCTTCAGCAATACTCCAGAGACGATGGTATTACTAATCTTCTGGTTTCTTTTGACGGCCTGCATGGAAATAAACTATCAGTGATCGAAACAAACGCAATATATAATGGCTATTATTACTGGGAATCTTGATAGGCTTCAGGTAGGAAAAAGGGCATTAACTTTTATTCTTTCAATTATTTGTCAGTAATAGCTGAAATCAGCCAGTTTCCCATTTACAGCAACCTACAGGATTCTAAGGGGGGGGGTGTATATATGTATATGTGTGTGTGTATATATATATACATGAATACATATATATATGTAAAAAATATATATATTTTTCTCCCTATTTAAAGACTGGGCAGAAAATTCAATCCCAGGACTAGACATCTAAAAAAATAAAAAACCCACACACAACATACGAAAAACAGAAGCCATCCTGGTATCTGTTTTGTTACTTTTAAAAATTATTTTTACATACTGGGAATTAGGCACTTTCACTTAATCTTCACATCAACTGTGGAATACATACTTTTCTCTGTACATAAGGAGATTTAAAGAAACGGCTTTTTAGCTGTGGTCTGCTTTGTGCCACTCCCTTAAAGCCTGTTATGGTCGGCTGGGCATTTAGCTGTTATCATTCGCACATTGATCAGAGAATGGGAATTTTGAATGGGTGAGCAAAATGAGAAAGGTAATTTTGGAACCTTAGTTGGGGCTCTGGAGCACTGGAAGGAGCATTGAAGTAAGTTGGGAGAGTTCAGTAAAATTTTTGTATAGGTTGAGAGGAAGCTTCTAAAGGAGTCATACAGTATTTTTCGGAGATACTTGGAGGTGCCAGCTGCCCATAGAGTCAAAGAGAGCCTGACTGGATTTGCAGGCCAGATTACATGCTTATACCAGGAATAGGGGCTAAATGACAGAAAGAATCCACGTGGCCTTGCTAGAGACAAAATTTGGGGGATGGGAGCAACAAGAGGAAGTGTTTATCCTCAAAAGAATAAAAGCATCTGGATTTCCATTTAAGATCACAGAGAAAGTAATGGAACTACAAATCAGACACCAGAAGCAAAAACACTTAGGAGTATTTTGGAGATTTTCCTACATTCGTTCTTGTAATCTCTGTGTTTTTTTCAGTCACTGGAAGGAAAATCTTTAAACCAGTAAGTATTCTCGATAGCATCACAGCTAATCACTTAAGTTAAACATGAACACTGTAGGACTAGTTTTGTGGTGATATTGTTAAATGGCAGTTTTGAAGGAAAAGGGAGACTTGAGTGGTCCTGGAGGAGAGAACTTTGAGCTGTTGGAGTATAGAGAAAGGATATTGCCTGCAAGGACGGACATGGCAGGGACAGGGGAGGAAGAAGTTATGTGGGGCTATGATTGAATTCCTATCCGGGTCCTCAAACCCTTCCCCTCCCTTTTCTACATCCATGGGGTAGCCGGACAAGCCCAGCCCCTTCATTATAGGACTGAACCCTCTTGCTGTCCCCTGTCACCCCTGTCTCCCACCCCTGCGCCAGGCAGCATGGTGCAACCCTCCTAACCACTTTAGGAACTGGCCCTTTGCCAAAGTCATAGTTTGAGTTCAGTTTAACAGCTAGAAAGCTGGGAGTGCTCTCCAGTAAAGCATCTTAGCTGAGACTGAAATACTGTGAGAAAGTGTACATTAGGGCTGGTTAAAACCATTTTGGTGGCTCAGAAGGTGCTGAGTGAGGTCAGCTGTCGGGTTGACTGTTCAGAGAGGATTAGAAGGTTCTTTCCTGTCGACTCAGTGGACAGGTATGAAAACGAAGACCCAGAGAACTAAAGTGATTTGCTCAACATTTCATGACTATTAGTGGTAGTCCTGAAAGAGAAAATGAATGTTCTGGTCGAAGGCTTTTGTTTCCACTTGATCTGGGTTAGGATAAAGGCTGGAAAATGGAAGTTCAGCTGTGTCCACCCACGAGGCAGGCACCAGGAACCAGAAAACTTTGAAGCCTGCCTGAATTTTGTTTTGTGGGATATGTGTTGTGTTGCAGGTTGGGTTACTGAGAAACAAACTTGCTGATAGCAAATCTGGGCAGTACCCTAGGGACCTTCTTGGGACGGACCCCTCCCCCATATCCTCTGCTTTAGCTCCTCTCTGAAGTACCCAGATAATTGTATCTGATGTCTGTTTCCTGCGTTTTTCAGGTACTAAAACCACAACCAAATGGAAGAAATTAACTGCCTGATGATCATGAGCACATGGCCTCCAGACCCTCTGGTGCCTAAGGATGATCACCGTCAACTAATCACCATCAATTCTGAGAATTGAGAATCACCTGGGACGCCCCTCCCTCCAATGGCCTTTAAAAAGGCTCAGCTGAAACCGTTCAGGGAGTTTGGGGATTTTTGTTGTTGTTGTTGTTGTTGTTGGCGGCACTAGCCATTCGTCCTCATTGCTCTGCCCTGATAAAAACCTTTCTCTGCTCCAAACTCAGATGCTGACGTGTTGTTTGGCCTCCCTGTGCCTCAAGCACATGAAGAACTTCCACCGGCAACAATTTTGGGGAGCCAGCCATGGCAGGTTGACCCTGGCCAGGGGCAGCCCCTTCCCTGGGTTCCTGTAGCTGTTGGAACTCATTTTGCTCTGGGGATCTTGGAAGGACTCTGACAGGCACCTCACTGCCCCCGGCATGAGGCTGTTTCAAACCAAGAAACGTCTGGAACTACGGTCCACGTTTGTTGTCGCTTGGGGGTAAGTGACTCCAGCTCGTGCAGGCTGGAAATTCTCTCCACTGCATCTGTGCGCATTCCCTTGTTGGAAGTGAGTCCTTCTGGGCTCCTTGTGAGCCACTGTGGGTCTGTTCTCTTTCAAGAGCTGGGCCAGTCTGTTTGGAGGCTTCAGGCTGGGAGTAGAAGAGAAATTTGTAGATTACATCTCTGAATTTCCATCTGTGAGACTGCAGCTTATTTATTGTTTGTGTTTGTGCATGTATCGTTTTGGGATGAGCTACCCCGGCTTGTGCAGGATGGGAAAATTCTACCCCCTCCACCTGGGCTCATGCCTTTCCGGGAATTGAGCCATTCTGGGCTCATTGGGAACCAATCTGGAGCCATTCTTTTTTGGGAGCCAGGCCACTGTGGAAGCCTCCATCTGGGAGTGGAAGTGGTATTTTGGCTTACACCTCGTCTGATCCTTTGTAGGACCGTGTTTTTTGTTTGTGTGTTTCAGTACTTACATTGGCTGGTTGAGACGTCTTTGGTGAGTAACGGGGCTCTTGTGTGATGAAACCAGGGTATAAGGATATATTGGGTTGGCTTCACTGGCAGTGGAGCATTGGTTGGGAATCTCCATTTTGGGCTAGGGAACTGTGACCCTGAGAGACTGTTTTGCATTGCATTTTGTTTGCTTGGTATTTAATACCAGCTGTGAATTATTATGGTTATTCTGCGCTCCATTCCATCTTATAGTCCCCTGGGGTATTTTGGCAAAACTGGGAGGTCTTTAGCTAGGTTCCCATAAATGAAAGAAAATGATACTTTTCTTGTAACATTGTATGAGATCTGGAGAACGGTGGCCCTTAGTGGCTCTGCTATTATATCAAAATGCATCTGCTTTGGCTTTTACCTTGGGGGGAGGTATTTGAGTGTTTCCGTACCGGGGCCCAAGTCCTGTTCTCTCTTCCTGGTTTGGCATGTGAGTGTGAACAAATGATATAACTATCTATTCTGTCTATTACTCTTATTTCTTTAAGCTGAAGTGGCCATTTGGGAACTGAAAAAAACAAAAATCCCTGAAGATAGCCAAGATGGTTGGGTTTTGTAAAAAGCAGTTAGGGGAGGAATTTCTATTTCTCTTCTTTTGCCTTTGTGATGTAAATGATCTACCTGGGCTCTCAAGGGTGAAAAAAAAAGAGGTTTTTTAAAACTCAAGTGGAAAAAATGAGATATCTGGTTCTGTCTTTACATAAAAATTAACTTATAGTTGAGCTCTACTTAATTGACTTAAAAGTAAGTGCTTACAAGTTAAATACTTTTCAGTTAAAATGAAGCTAAATAGAACAAATTTCAGGTTCATGTGATTTAGGGAATATTTAATATTGAACTGATACCTGATATTAAAGCTAGCTTAAGCTTGTTGGTGTAATCATTACAGACATGTCTTTTATTGTACCTAAGTTTACCGAAGTTCAGTAATTTCATGTTTCTGTTGCAGTTTGTCAGCAGAAAGAAAAAAATTGACTTGGTATGATATAATTTTTATAAGTTAAATGCAGATGAGATGGGAGCTTTTAGGTGAACTCTATGGAAATAATTATGTTTTAGAAATATCTACTTAAAGATGATCTCTCCAGATATTTGATAACTTGAAATTTTAGAGTTGTGCCAAATTAAGTTAAGTTTGTTGAATGGCTAGGTCATTCCCAAAGTAAAATACTGAAACATTAATTGAACATTGGCTTCCCTTTACAGAAAAACTAAGGCTCTTTAGGACCATTGATGAATATGTTTGGTGCCACCCTGAGATATTTCCTATAAAAAGCACATGGTTTTTGGAAATTATTACTGGTATTTATGTTTGCCAATCTACCGAATCCGTAATTGTTTCTGTCTTGGTTTTCACTAGAAATTTAGAAATTAAAGTTATTAAGAGTTGAGGATTCTAGTTTAAACATGTCATTGAAGCTACTAAAAATAAGTGAAACATTTTAGTATACAATAGGAAAGTAGAATGTATGTTTTGAGTAAAGAGAGGTATGAAGAATGGAATTGCATTTTGTTCAGGGAAGAGAATGTGATTTGGTCCTAGAGCTGGTTGTTTCTAGATGGGGGAAAAAACAAGGACAAACTAATATGGGTACAGAAGGTTGTGGAAGGTTGGTAGAACGGGAGCCTTAAAAAAGGAGTTCTGTGCATGGTTGGGCTGAGATTAGATTAAATTTAACTAGGTAAATGGATTTTATTAAAAGTAATCTGGTACAGGACTAGATTCGGTTCCTCTCTGTTAAGAGAACAAGTTTACTTAGAATGCTTTTGATAACAGATTGTGTGAAACTTTTCGATAGTTTTGATAAACTTCCTACCGAATTCTAATTAAAGTTCTTTTGACTTCAGCTAACTTTGGGATGCTTCAGAGGGCCCCTGAGACATCTCAGAGAAAAACATTAAACTCAGTAGGATTGGTTGGTATGCTGAATTACATGGGAAGTATTGTCAAATAGGTGGTAAGCCACCTCAGATAATATGATGTGGATAAATGTTATTGATATAGATAGTCTAGAAATTATATGGAGTTTCTGAAGTTTGGATGTGTCCTGGTAGAATGCTGTCAGTCATAGTTCTGGTTGCTGTCTTCAAGCATCGTGTGTATATGGTTGTATCTTGATGTGTCACACCAACTTGATTAAGCTTCTTTATGAAAAATGTGATCAAGTCTTTTACCTTGCCTTTTTGGGTCTTTTATCATTCATGGACAGTTCAGCTGATGCTTTGCAGGACTGCTTCATCTTTAGGAGGATTCGTGGAGAGGACTTTTTGACACGTACAGGCTTCTTTTAAATCATACTGCGGAGCTGGGTAAGATATTTGAAAGAGTCTCATGAAAACTCTGATTTCATAAACCTGTTAGTAAAAAGGATTGATGGCACAGGATTGAGTGAGCTGATGACTATCCTGATACCTTTTTGGTTGTCTGAAATATTACTGGCTTTTGATCAGTGTTTTCTAATTGAACTGTTTACCAAATGTTTGTCTCCCTATCAATATTACCCCCAATATTTAGGATAGAAAGACAGTTCTCTAATGGAGTTGTCACAGAATATAACTACTTGTAATGTATAACAATACTTGCTTTAAGTCTATTGCTAAGAACACATGTACCAGGCCTGAGTAATAACTGAGTATAAGTGATAAAATGTATAGCCTGCCAAGTGTTTCCCTATTAACACACCTCTGAGCCTGTTCACAATATCTGATGAGTTTTCCCCGACGTGGATCTAGACAGATACAAAGGAGGCCTGGCACCGAGGGACATGATATGAACCTGAGTTAGGAGCCAACACCCCAGCATCAAGGGACAGATATTTTGGTCATCAATGTTTGCTGTTCAAAGATTTGCAACCAAAAAGGGCAAATGATGGAAAAATCTGCACGTATTGAGGAATGGTGAAGTCATGCTGACTTATCCATGGTTTAACTTAAACTTTACTGACCAAAGCGGCCTGTTTTATGGCCTTTTGGACAGGAGGGGAGTGCATTTGAAAGTCCAAATGGAGTAGCTGTGTTTCAAACATCCAAGGTAGAACTAGGGGCCATTGTGGATGTGATTTCAGGTACGTTCCGTATTGCTGAGAACTCGACTTTTCTGAGCTACGTCGTCCTCGGGTTGCCACCAGCCATTCTCAAAGCAGTGTCTGCTGGCAGATGGCAGCTGCAACCTTGTGACATCAAGGTCTCCTCTTGTAACTGTTAAATTTTTAGACAATAATATTGTTTTAGATCATGTTAGCAGAAACAAGGAGATATGTAGTGGCCAAAAGCTCCTGTTACATATGTTAATATCACATCAAAAGTTAAAACCTACTCAGGTAAAAGCAGACAGCTGGCTACCAGGCTACAAGTCTCCCCCAAAGTGCCAGGTCCAGACTGGTTTTCAGGCTTTTTCTCCTGAATTCCTCAGGGAATGAGATCTCAATCATCCAAGATTCAGATCCAGGACTTGGAACTCAGGAGTATTTCCAGCCTGGTGTCCATTCCCCAGATCAAGTTGGGACTATACTCCATTTCAGCAGGAAGTAGCCAGAGTGATCATCGCCCTGGTCCCTGAAAGCTTTGCGGAAGGATCAGACAGGATTAGAGACTGAAACCAAGTTCCTCTGCCAAGTTTGTGATTAACCTCTCTCTCCAAAACGTTATTACCCTTCTTGTTCAACACTAGGTCTCCTCAAGGTTGAGGAGGATCAAAGTAAAGGGGGGAATTGTAACCTAGCAGGACATTATGGGGCCTTCCTGGCACAGAGCCCTCCCCCATATCCTCTGCTTTAAAAACCCCTCTCTGAAGTACCCAGATAATTGTATGTGATGCATGTTTCCTGAGTTTTTCAGACACTAAAACCAACACCAAATGGAAGAAATTACTACTTGATGATCAAGGGCTAACATGGCCTCCAGCACTTCCGGTGCCTAAGGATGATCGCCATCAACCAATCTGAAAATTGTGCACAGCTGGTCACAAGCCGTGGGACGCCCCTCCCTCACCTGGCCTCAGCTCAAAGCCTCTGGGGAGTTTGGGTTGGGGGGGTGGTTTGGTCATGAGCCATCCATTCTTCTTGCTTAGCCCTTCAGTAAACCTTTCTCTCCTCCAAACTCTGACGTTTCAGTAATGTTCAGCCTCACGGTGCGTCAGGCACAGGAGCTTGCATTCAGTAACAGTAGGAGTTACTAGAGATCCATGCTTGTGAAAGGAAGGAGGAAGAAGCAGGGTTGGTGAAAGAGAATTTAAATTGTATACTGGTCTGATAAAGCCTTAGCCAACCTTGATGGGTAGCTCTGGAGAAAGCTTTCTCCTTTCGGTGTCCCACATCAGGCAGAACTGCCCCATGCTTGGTATCTGACCCTACTCAGTCAACTGATGCAGGCTGTCCCAGAAAGGACATGATCTTGGGCATTAGGTTTCTCTGCAGCTGGAGCGGACAGCTGGGGGCTGATGGCTACACTTCTTGTGCCTGGGTGTCAAGTCCTTCTTTGAAGGAGGGTCTGGGTACCACCTCTCCATGGCTACCACAGTGCGAATGTATTTGCCTCTGTGTCCTCAAGGCCTTTTGTCACTGAAGGGGATTCATTCTTCTCTCTTTGAAGACCAGTTTCCTCTCTTCTTCATGTACCTTGTTAAGAAACACAGCCACTCCATAAACTCCCAGGTTTATATAGCTTCAGTGCTGATAGTCATGGAGACACACTATGGTCTAATTCTAAATGTCTGGGGGGAAGAGTCTGATTGGATCAGCAAAGTAAGGGAGGTAGGATCTCTCAGTGTAAACATGGTTGTAGAGTTGCCTGGGGGGACCAGTTTGATCTGGGCAGTGTTCTCTGATGATACTAGGGGAGAAGTACTAGGTTTAAATCTCCTTTGCCACTAGCTACATGACCATTCCAAGCCTCAATGTCTTCATCTGTAAAATGAAGATAGTTACGCCTATTTCACAGAGCTTTTCAAGAATTGAATGAGAAAATAATGTGTGCTTTGTAAACAGTAAATGATTCTACAATTATAATTATTATTTATAAGTATTATTTTCCTTGTTCTACCAGTAATTTTGAAAGCCCTTCTGCTGGTATTTTCTCTTTCAGATTGTGGAGGACAAAGTTGAGATAATCATATTCCCCAGTTCTTGGCACACTCTCATCTTGTGCAACAATATTTCTGCTGTTTTAATATTTTAATATTAAATCTTTAATATTAATTTAATATTTCTGCTGTTTGTACATCTCCATTATCATTACCTTCCCCCTCACTCTCATGCATTTGATACGGTTCCTTATATAAACACATTCCTTTGTGAAATATATAGTATTGTGTGTGTATTTTTAACAGCTTCATTGAGGTATGACTCATATAAACTAAAATATACCTATTATAAACTGAAAATGAAATAACTTTCAGTAAATTTATACAGTTGTGCAACCGTCACCACAATCCAGTTTTGGAACGTTTCCATCTTCCCCCAAATTCCTCTGTTTCCATTCGCAGTCAATCCCTGTTCCCACCCCCCAGCCCCAAGCAACCATTGATCTGTTTTCTATTACAAGAGATTGGCCTTTTCTGGAAGTTTCATATGAAATGATAAAATATGTGACCTTTTTTGAGGCTGGCTTCCTTCATTTAGCATAAAGTTTTTGATGTTCATCCATGCTGTAGCATGTATCAGTAGTTCCTTTTTGTTGCTGAATAATATTGCATTGTATGGATATATCACATTTTGTTCATTCATTTACTATTTGATGGACATTTGGATTGTTTCCAGGTTTGGTATTAGGAATAATTCTGCTTCCATAGTCACATATAAGTCTTTGTGTGTGTGTATATATATATATATATATATTTTTTTTCATTTCTCTTGAGTAGATACCTGGGAGTGGAATTTTGGGGCCATATGGAAGGTTTATGTTTAATTTTAAAGAAATAGCCAGTTTCACAAAGTAGCTATGCCATTTTATGTCCCCAATACTGAGTGTATTAGGGTTCCAGCTTCTCTACATCCTTGCCCAAATATTGTCAGTCTTTTTGATTATAGGTATATATTGGTATCTCATTATTAACTTAATTTTCATTTTCTTAATAACTGATGATGATGTTGAGCATCTTTCCCTGTGCTTACTGGTCATTTGTATGTGCAATGTTTATCAGGGAAAGTGTTTTCAAATCTTTTGCCTATTTTTCTCAAGTATCTTGTCAAAGCAATTCTGAGGAAAAGAACAAACCTGGAGGCAAACACCTCCCAGACTTCAGACAATACTGTTAAGCTGCAGTAATCAAAACAGCATGGTATTGGCACAAAAACAGATATATGGATCAGTGGAACAGAAGAGGGAGCCCAGAAATATACTCCCACACCTATGGTCAATCTTTGACAAAGGAGGCAAGAATATACAATAGGGAAAATACAGTTTCTTCAATAAGTGGCACTGGGAAAACTAGACAGCTACATGGAAAAGAATAGAATTAGAACAATTTCTAACACCATATACAAAAATAAACTCAAAATGGATTAAAGATCTAAATTTGTAAGACTGGATACTATAAAACTCCTAGAGAAAACCATAGGCAGAACACTTCTTGACGTAAATGGGAATGATTTTTTTTTTGATCAGTCCTAAAGTAATGGAAATAAATGCAAAAATAAACAAATGGCACCTAATTAAACTTAAAAGCTTTTGCACAGCAAAGAAAACCATCAACAAGATGAAAGGCAATCTTTTGCCTATTTTTCATTGAGTTATGTTTTATTATCAAATTATAGCAGTTCATACATTATGGGTAAAAGTGTTATGTAGTTCCCACGGTGTTCCCCATGGTCCCCGTCGTCTGGTATTCATACGAACATGCAGAACCTTCCCAGATTGTCCCAGAATTGGTCTGTGTTACTGATGATGTACAGCAGAAGCAATATTATGTTATTCCTGTGATTTCAAACCTGAGATTAGGTTTGAAAAAAGTGTGGCTTCTGTTTCAGGCAGTTCCTCTCTTACTCTCTTTCCTAGGTCTCTCACTCGGGGCAGTAAGCTGCCCTGTTGCCAGTAGTCCTACGGGAGGCCCTTGTGGCAGGGAACTGAAGTCTCTGCCTGCTACAGGCTGGGTTGTGTTCCCCTGGAATTTATAGTTGAAGCCCTAACTCCTAGTACCTCAAAATTTGGCTGTATTTGGAAGTAGGGCCTTGGAAGAGGTGACTAACTTAAAATGAGGCCCTAATCCAGTTTGACTGGTGTACTACTAAGAAGAAATTTGGACACGAAAGGAGACCTCAGGGATGTGGACACACAGAGAAAAGACCATATAAAGACACTGCAGGAAGGAGGTCATCTACAAGCCAAGGGGAGAGGCCTCAGAAGAAACAAAACGTGCTGACATTCTGATCTTGGACTTACAGCTTCCCGAACTGTTGGACAATGAGTTTCCATTACTCAAGCCACTCAGTTTGTGCTGTTCTGTTAAAGCAGCCCTAGCAAACTGATACACTAGACAACAAGCAGCAAGGGACTGAGGCCTGCTAGCGGCCACGTGTGCGAGCTTGGAAGCATGTTCTCCAGTCCTGAGACTGACAGGACTGCAGCTCTGGCCGGCAGCTTCACTCAGACTCCTGACTCAAAAATTCTGTGAGATAGTAAAATATTTGTTGTTTTAAACTACTAACTTTCAGGCAGTTGCCACACAGCAATGGATAATTAATACCAAGTCCTTGCATAGTTTGCAGATGTTTTCTTCCAGACTTCTTTTTTATTTTTTCTAATTGTGTCTTTCAAAGAGCAAAAGTTTTACATTTCAGTGAAGTTCAATTTATCAATTTTTAAAATTGTGCTTTCTGTGTCACACTAATAAATTTTTGCCTAGACTAAGGTCCTAAATAGTTTTTTCTACATTTTGTAGAAGTTTTATAGTTTTAGCTCTTACAGTTAGGTCGATGGTCCATTTTGAGTTGTTTGTAAATATATGATACAAAGAAATGATTGAGTTCTTTTTTGTACATGGATATCTTATTGTTCAAGCTTCATTTGTTGAAATTATTATCCTTCTCTTTTGAATTGCGTTGATGTTTTGTCAAAGATCAAGTGACCACAAATGTAAAAATTTAATTCTGGACTTTCTATTCTGTTTCATTGATGTATATGTCTATCTTTGCACCAATACCACACTCTCTTGATTACCATAAATTTATAGTAAGTTTTAAAAGCAGATTAATTAAATCCTCCTACCGTTGCAAAATGTTTGGCTATTCTAGGTCCTTTGCATATCCATATAAATTTTAGGATCAGTTTACCAATTTCTACTGAAGAGTTTGCTAGGACTTTGGTGAGGATTGTGTAGAATTGACACATCAGTTTGGAGAGAGTTGGCATCTTAAAAATAGTGTGTCCTACAATCCGTGACAGTGGAATGTTACTTATTTCAATTGTTTTTAATTTCATTTAACAATGTTGTGTAGTTTTTAGTGTACAGGTTTTTACATGTCTTTTGCTAAATTATTTCTAAGTATTTTATTCGATGTGATTTTTGAAAGAGATTATTTAACTTCATATTTGGGCTTTTCATTGCTAGCATACAGAAATACAATTGACTTTTGTATATTGATTTAGTATCTTACAACCTTACTTAATTCGTTTATTTTATATACCTTGTAATATATACCTGATTCAATTAGCTAGTATTTTGTTTAGAAGTTTTCATGTATGTAAATGAGGGATATTTGTCTATAGGCCTCTTTTCTTATACTGTTGTCAGGTTTTGTATGGCGGTATGGAGGGTTCTCTCCATATCCTTTAACTTTTGTTTCCTGTCTCTTCGTTGCTTCTAGATACATTCTGGGAGAGATCCCCAACTAATTTCTACCTTAACTAATTTGTTACTTGATGTTATCTAGTCTGTCACCCAACCCATCCACCAAACTCATTTCAGTCACAATATTTTTCATAACCAGCATCTCCAGCTTATTATTGCTTCATAGTAATATTCTCCCTTATCTCTTTGATGGCATTTCTATTACTCATTTAAAATTTATCACATATTTTTGGCCCATTAATTCTCCTTTAGTACAAATTGTCCAGTTTTCTTTAAAAAACTTCTTTTGTGGACTTCTACTCCTCAGATGCTGTAATATTTTCCCCTGTGATCTCACATTCCAGAGTATCAGCAACTTCAACTGTAATTCATCTTCTTCTCTTGAAAGGGAAGATCGAAAGCCTGAGACTTGCATTGTGATTCTTCTAGTGAAATTTTTTTTAATTGAAGTATAGTTGATTTACAGTGTTGTGTGACAGTTTCTGGTGTATAGCATAGTGATTCAGTGTGTATATATATATATATATATATATATATATATATATACCTTTTCATATTCTTCTTCATGATAGGTTAGTACAAGGTGTTGAATATAACTCCCTGTGCTATATAGTAGGGCCTTGTTTATCTATTTTGTATATAGTAGTGTGTATCTGCACATCTCAAACTCCCAATTTATCCCTCCCCCATCTCCATTGGTAACCATAGTTGTTCTTCTATGTCTATGAATCTGTTTCTGTTCTGTAAATAAGTTCATTTGTGTCATTTTAAAAAATTCCATATATAAGTGATATGTGACATTTGTCTTTCTCTGACTTACTTCACTTAGTGTGATCATCTCTAGGTTCATCCATGTTGCTGCAGATGGCATTGTTTCATTCTTTTTAATGCCTGAGTAGTATTCCATTGTGTATATACCACTTTCTCTTTATCCAGTCACCTGTTGGTGGACATTTGGGTTGTTTCCATGTCTTGGCTATTGTAAATAGTGCTGCTGTGGACATTGGGGTGCATGTGTCTTTGTGAATTATATTTTTTCCCCAGGTATATGCCCAGGAGTGGGATTGTTGGATCATATGGTAAGTCTATTTTTATTTTTTAAGGAATCACCATACCAATTTTCATGGTGGCTGCACCCATTTACATTCCCACCAACAGTGTAGGAGGGTTTCTTTTTCTCCACACCTTCTCCAACATTTACGGTTTGTAGACTTTTTAATGATGGCTATTCTAGCTGGTGTGAGGTGGTATCTCACTGTAGTTTTGTTTTTTTCATTTTTATTAGATAGAGTTGTTACAATTTGACTGCACATACACAATATATTGCATGTAAATACATATACAAAATATACTGCACATATTTTTAAAATTTACATATATGTACTGTTGATTGTTTCTAAGAATGTTTAGAGCTTTAACTTTTTAAACTTACATAGTTATCAAAGGAATAAAGCCAACCACAAAGTAAGAATTAATTCTAAAAGATACATACACCCTGCTATTAACAGTAACATTCTTTATAATTGCCAAGATATGGAAGGATCGTAAGTACATATGAATAGAAGAATGGATAAAGAAGATGCAGCATGTGTATGTAATGGAACACAACTCACCCATAAGAAAGAAGGGTATTTTGCCATTTGTAGCCCTTCATTCACTTTTTTTTTTCTTTTCACTTCAAAAACCAGAATTTTATAACTGGCATAAACATTTTCATTGCATCAAAAAGAACAAAATACCTAGAAATAAACTTAACCAAGGCGGTTACCTATACTCTGAAAACTGTAAAACACTGATGAAGGAAATTGAAGATGATACAAAGAAATGGAAAGATATCTTGTGCTCTTGGATTGGAAGAATCAACATTTTCAAAATGGCCCCATTACCCAAAGCAATATATACATCCAGTGCATCCCCTGTTAAAATACTCATGACATTTTTCACAGAACTAGAACAAACAATTTCAACATTTATATGGGACCATAAAAGACCCCGAACTGCCAAAGCAATCTTTTGTAGGTCTCTCTCTCTCTCTTTTTTTCTCTTCTTTTTGTTCTCTTTCCTAATTATTTGATGACTAGAGAAGTTCCTTTAACATTTGTTGTATAGCTGGTTTGGTGGTGTTGAATTCTTTTAACTTTCCTTTATCTGTGAAGCTTTTGATTTCTCCATCAAATCTGAATGAGAACCTTGCTGGATGGAATATTCTCAGTTATAAGTTTTTCCCTTTCATCGCTTTAAATATATTTTGCCACTCCCTTCAGGCCTGTAGAGTTTCTGCTGAAAAATCAGCTGATAACCTTATGAGAGTTCCTTTGTATGTTATTTGTTGCTTTTTTCTTGCTGATTTTAATATTTTCTCCTTATCCTTAATTGTTGTCAATTTGATTACCATGTAATTTGGTGTGTTCCTCTTTGGGTGGATCCTGTGTGGAACTCTCTGCGCTTCCTGGACTTGGGTGACTGCTTCCTTTCCCAAGTTGGGGAAGTTTTCCGTTATTATCTCTCCAAAACTTTTCTCAAGTCCTTTTCCTTTCTTCTCTTTCTGGCACTCCTATAATGTGAATATTAGTATGCTTCATATTGTACCAGAGTTCTCTTAAACTAGCCTCATTTCTTTTCATTCTCTTTTCTTTTTTCTGTCCTGCAGTAGTGATTTCCACTAATCTGTGTTCTAGCTCATTGATCTGTTCTTCTGCCTCATTTAGTCTAGTTTTGGTTCCTTCTAGTGTGTTATTCATTTAAGTGATTTTATTCTTCATCTGTGTTTGGGTATCCTTTATATTTTGTTTTGTTCTTCTTTTTTATTCTTTTAGGTGGTAGGTTAGGTTGCTTATTTGAGATTTTTCTGATTTTTTAAGGAAGGCCTGTATTGCTGTGAACTTAGGACTGCTTTTGCTGCATCATATAGATTTTGTTTTTTGTCTTTTTGTTTTGTTTTGTTTGAAAGGTTTTGATAAAGAGGAATGTTGATGAGCCTCAGGTAAAAAGCCTCTTATGTTGCAATCTTGGCTGTACTAGTTCCATCCTGCCCTTCCGTGAAGAGAACATGCCCCCAGGTTATCTCACAGTACCTCTGCATTTGCTATTCCTTCTCCAAGAGCTATTGTGTTCTGTTATATCACCTAGACCCCAGGGTGAAAGGAAGTGAAGAAGATAACTGTTCCAAGCCAGCCTGTATGCATAGTTATCAGCTTCCCCATCTTACTCTGCCTCCTTGGGCAGGTGCTGGGCTGGACCTGCTGTTCATGCCCACCTTGAGTTGGTGTGGGCTGTGATCCACCCAGAGTAATGTGGGTAGAAAAGGGCACAATCAGCGATCCTATCTCTGCATTCTACACCTTACCTCTGCCAGTGTCCTTCTATGACTCCAGGTTTTTCCTTTCCCCACCACAGCGGTACCCAACTTCCTTTCATCTCCCAGGTGTTTCTCACAGTTTCTGAGTTAGGCTCTAAGATCCATCATCACCCTCTCACTTACATGACATCTTTAGGATTACACTTGGGGATTCTAGGGAACAAGGAATAGCATTGTTAGTTCACTATCTTTTCAGGAACTGAATCTACAGGTTGACTTTTAGGAAGTAGTGATGGTAATGAATTTCTGAAGTGATTTCAAGATGTGTCAAATATCCTTTGCTCAAATGTGCCCAGGATGTAGGAGATTTCATTATATTCACAAGGGTTGCACTATACTCATGGCTTTGGGGCAATGAAGTTATTCCCATATGCTCATCCATGAACTGTTACATCACCATCACCTGTTATACTTGATCAAAAACAGATTTCTGAGCCTCTTCCCAGAGATACTGAATCAACCGAGAGAGAGGTGTTGGGAAATCTCTTTAACAAGAATCTCTGTGTATACTTCTGATGTATAATCAAATTTGGAAACCACTTGGTCAATCCATTATAACTGCGCTGTACAGGATGGTAGCCACCTGCCACGGTGACTACTGAGCACTTGAAATGTGATGATGCAAATTGAGATGTACTGTAAGTACAAAATACTTCCACTGGATTTCCAACACTTAGTACAAAAAGTGTAAGATATCTCATTATTAGCATTTGTATGTTGAGTACATGTTGAAATAACATTTAGATACATTAGATTATATATAATACATCATTAAAATTATCTTCACCTGTTTCTTTTTGCTTTTAAAATATAGCTATTAGAAAGTTTTAAATTGCGTGGCTCCATTGGACAGTGCTAGACTCAAAGGTGTTATTAAAATTTAAATTCTAATTATAAGGGCTTAACTAAATGTAAATAATCAAGAATTAGCTAAGAGTGTTTGTTCACTTATTAATTTGTTAATTCAGTCAATAAATATTTGTTTCTTCAATTCATCCTCTCGACTACTGCCTGAGCATCTTTGCAAGCCACAGTCTAAAAATGTCAGTCAACTTCTTAAAAAACTTAAATGCCTAATTGTTGGTCTAAGGACAAAAGAATTAAATCTTCGTAATGGCCTTGCAAAGACCCCTCCTCTTCTTGCCCATATTTTCTCAGCCTCCTCTCTAATTACTCATCCTCTAGATGGGAAGGAAGCACTGTTTCCCTAGGGGAGCCTTCCTTAGCCACTTTTTCTCCCTCTTGCTCCAGCCTAGGTCAGCATTTGTGTCTGTATGTGTTCCTTTCAGAACATTTATCTCAAGTTGTAATTATATATTCATGAATATTATCATTTGATTAACGACAGTTCTCTCCCAGATGGTGAGCTCATGGAGCTCATTGCCTCTTTGCTCATCTTGAATTGCAAACTCGGGTCCCGGTGTCTAGTTCACAACACGAAGAGGCAGGGCAGGAAGGACTGCAGCACCTGTTCACATCGTGCACTGTGCTCCTCTGTGTGATGATGATCTACACTCTGCCTTCAGGGAAGTCACGGTTTAGCGAAGGAAGACAAACACGTGGCGAGCAATGACAACACACTGAAGCAAGTGTGGAGTCTAGAATGTGACCTAAAGAGGAAACGGCAGGCATTCTTTTGTGGGGAAGGTTAGGAAAGCTTTCCTGGGGGCTAACTTGAAGGATGAGTAGGAGTTGCCCAAGAGGTCAAGGCAGGAGGTGCTTTCCAGACAGGAGAATGAAAAAGTGTAGCACGTGCAGGGAACAGCAGATGAGTTAGGTATGACTGGAGTGTCATGCCTGATGAGAAATGAGAAGGAGAATTTTGACAGGTAATCAGAGGCCAGGTCACCAAGGCCCAGTGGGCCTTGCAGAGGAGCTTGCATTTCTCCATTCCCTGGGTAATCAGGAGCCAGACTGATTCCTGAGTTTGAGTTCTCAAGCTGGGACACAGAAGTAAGTGGTCAGGAAGGAAACCACAGGGTGGCTCTGGTTATGCTTATTCTTCAGCAGGGAAGCATGACACTGTGATTTGGATGGGCTTCTTATTACAACACAAGTAACTGTTCCCAAAGAATTGGCCGGATCTATTATTGGCAAAAGCATGATTTGGATCAGATGAATAAATCATGATTCAGGAGGTTCAGTCATAATTGATGAGCCTTTAGAAGGATCCAACAATTGGATCATTGCTGTTAGAGGAATTCAGGACCTAGTACAGAAGGCATACTATTTACTGCAAAGAAGTATGGGAAATCTTGGGGGAGGTATAGCTCAGCAGTAGAGTGTGTGCCTAGCATGCACGAGGTCCTGGGTTCAATCCCCAGTGCTGCCATTAAAAATAAATAAATGGAAGCCTAATTACCTCCTCCCCCCCAAAATAAATTAAAAATTAAAATAAATAATTTTTTTTAAATATGGGAAATAATTTCTAAGACAATTTTAGAAATTTTTCTGAAAAAATTTGTTAAAATTCTTATGTTTTTAGTACCTGAAGTCTGAAAACAGTGAGTTTTACTAGACAGAATAATACTTATGAAACCAAACGAAAGAAATTCAGATTATTTTCTCACTTCTGACTATTAAACCAAAAAGTTGTTGGGGCCTACTAATTACATTTTGTACAAAGTTTTTAAAAATTTTTTTATTGTAGGAAGACTTCAAATACATAGTATTTTTGTGTGGTATATTGGATTATGTGGGAAATACTAGGGAATAATTAAGAATTATTTTGGCTGTGAACGTTTTGTACAGTATCTTGGCGTTTGTATTGGTAGTTAAATGGCTTAACTTCTTTTACAAACCAAAAACGTTTCAGTGAGGAAAAACTGAATGCAGTATCAATCAAGTTAAAATAGTTTATTTTCTAATGGATGAGGGAGATCTTTATCCCTTCATGAAGAATGTCTTTTTCATGAACCTGGGTTTTCAGTGTTTGCTTCAAGAAGTGTGAAGTTTTCTTGAACTCCAGCTCTGAATTTGTCCTGAACTAGCTACCTAGTGAAATGAAGTTATTTTTAATGGATGGTTACTGAGATTATTTTTTGTACTTGTGTGCAGTCCTGAAATGTCCCTGCTAGGTACAGCCAAGATGATAGCTCAGATTCCCCACCCGCTGCTCTTCTCTACAGAGGTGACATTTTTCTCATTTGGCTTTGAATTATACCAGGAGTCTGAATCCAAAGCACACAGATTGCATAACTGTGTACCCAGGCTGAGGTGACGACTTCATCCTACTTACCATAGCCAATTCCTATGTAGGTCATAGTGAAACATTATGCATTAATAGAACAGAGCACTAGACATTGAAGGCTTAGCTTATACTTAACTTTTGAAACTGCTAGTCTTATGTGGGAGGGCTAAACTCAGACATTTTGGTCAGAAAATGAGGTTTGCCAAAGTCCCTTCAGCCAAACACCATATTCCCACTGCTCAGATCATTTCTGTGCCATTAGCAGCATTCCCTCTCTTTGTTTATTGCAAAACTAGCAAATAAGAAAACAAAACCTTTTTGCTTCCTGCAGAAAGAATTTGTGTTTCATTCCAGGTAAGAAACAGGGATAGACCTAGGTTTTGTGAGGCCTAAAGCTCACACAATTTAGGGTCCTCTTTATGAAAAACAGCTAGAAATTACCATGCTTTTGCAAACTTTACAAACATAAATGCCCATATAAAAATCTTTGAAGGCTGCTTCAGGGCCCTGAAGTTTATTAGTTCCACAGTAATTCTGCTTCTATAGAAAGCGTATTTCAGGTAAACTTGATAGAACATTTCAGATTAACTTGTGATAACTTTTAGCTTTAGTTTATTGTGCTAAGCTATTTTGCCAATAGGAAAATATTTTTACAGTATAATTTGTGAGTTTAAAGATTTTACTTTTGACTCATAGTTATCCATGTGCATGTTCTGGTTTGGATATTCATGCTGTTATTATGTGAGAATTAACATAACACAAGAAATTAAAGGTGGAAAATGTTGTCCCATGATGATACAGAGCCTGTTAGGCCTGAATTCAATGCGAAGCAGGGTAAATATAAAGTAAATACTTAAGTGTGGAGCTCAGGACTGACAAAGGAAGATAGGGTCCCTGTACCATAGGTTTTCAATTGAGACACCGCAAGAGCTACAGGATAGGCGTGTGGAAAACTAGAAACAGTTCAAGACTGGGCTTTAGACCTTCTGAGAGCTGGTCTAGTTCAATCTTTGATTGGATCCTACTGCTGCCAAAAGGAAATTAAATTCTCTCAGGACAGAGCTGTTGTCATTCAGGGCTTCTGAAGATTTTCACATGTAAAATATAACATTGAATAAAAATAGTTACATATGCCAGGAGATAAGACCAAATGCCTGGAAACTAAAGAGAAAAATAGACAATATTTAAAAAAAAAACACTTAAGGGCATGCAGAAATTGGGATAATAAGATATGGACTTTAAATCAGCAATTATTACTGTGCCCAAAAAGTGATAAATGACCACATGGAAGATTTCCTCAAGGAACTGGAATCTATAAAGATTTAATTAAGCACATTAGAACTGAAAATTTCAATTTCTAAAATTAAGAACTCAAAGGAATGTTTAACAGCAGATTAGACACAGCAGAAATAGGGTTAGTGAACTAACAGATAAATCAGTGAAAAAATATGTAAACTAAAACAAAGAGAAAAAAGAAATAGAGTGTAAGAGATACATACTTTTACATGACATTAAGTATGTCCAAAATAGATGTAATTGGAGTCTCAGGAGAACACAGGGAATGGGTGGTAGTAATATTTGAAGAAACCCTAGCTTCAAGTTTTCTAAAGCTTACCAAAGAGTTCAAGTTACAGATTCTTTCAATCCCAAGGAAATAATTGCACAGAAAACTACCCTAAGCATACTGTAGTAAAACTATTAAAAATCAAAGACAAACAAAACACCTTCAAATAAGCAACACCAAAACTGACAGCTACTTTTCTATAAACTGATGCAAACTATAGGACAATAGAACAACACCTCTAAAAAAAATAGATGACAACCTGGAATTCTTTACCTAGTGAAAATGTCCTACAGACAAAGTTTTTAGGCAAAATAACTGAGAGAATTTATTAAAGATAATACTTAAGGGAGTTCAGTAGCAGAAGGAAAATTGTCCCAGATAAAAGTATTATAATGAAGTAAGAAAAAGCATAAGAAAGTATAAATAGCTGGATAAAACTAAATATTAGTTTAAAATATTAGGAGATAGTAACATCTGGTCGGGTTCTAAATATTTGCAGAATTAAAATGCATGACAATAACATCCCAAAATGTCAAGAATGAGAGAAGTGAATTAAAGTTTTGTAAAATCCTTGAATTGTCTAGAAAGTGGAAAAGTGCTAATTTATGTAGTCTCCACAAAGTCAGGGATGCTTATTATTGTCCTTAGGGTAGCCACTAAATTTTAATGTATAACTAACAAGCTGAAAGAGGGAAAATGGAATAATAAACATATTTTACCAATCCAGAGGAGGGCAAGAAAGGAGAAAAACAAATTAGAGATGAGACAATTACAAAATAACAGCAAAATTAAGAGGTTTCAATGCAGATATACAGAAACAGACTCACAGACATAGAGAACAAACTTATGGTTATGAGGGGGCAAAGAGTTTGGGAAGGAATAAATTGGGAATTCGAAATTTGTAACCTTTGGAAAGTGATGGAAATGTTAGCTTCTTTTTTTTTTTTTAATAGACTTAATTTTTTTAGAGCAGTCTCAGGTTCACAGCAGAATTGAGCAGAAAATACAGTGAGTTCCCACATAGCCCTCCCCACCCACACATATATACTCCCCTACCCTCAGCATCCCTCATTAGTGTGACAATTGATGAACCTACATGGGCACATTATTATCAACCAAAGTCCATAGTTTACATTAGGGTTCACGCTTGATGTTGTACGTTCTATGGGTTTTGACAAATGCATAATGACATGTAGCCACCACTATAGTATCATACAGAATAATTTCATTGCCCTAAAAATCCCTTGTGCTCCATCTATTCATTCCTCCCTCCCTCCCTCTCCCCAAACCCCTGGAAACCACGATGTTATTGTTTCTGTAGCTGTGCCTTTTCCAGAATGTCCTTTGGTTGGAATTGTACAGTTTGTAGCCTTTTTAGACTGGCTTATTTCATTTACTAATATGTCTTTTAAGTTTCTTCCATGTCTTTCATGGCTTGATAGATCATTTTTTTTTACTGCACATATGTTTTTAAATTTACATATGTGTAGTGTTCTTTGTTTCTAAGAATGTTGAGCTTTAGCTTTTTAAACTTACATAGTTATCAAAGGAATAAAGCCAACCACAAAATAAGAATTAACTCACAAAGATCCTTACACCTTGCTATTAACAGCAACATTATTTATAATTGCCAAAATATGGAAGCATCCTGCACATCAGTAGTTGAATAGATAATGAAGATGCACTATATATGTGTGTGTGTATATATATATGTATATGTGTGTGTGTGTATATATATATATATATATATAAAATGGAATACAGCTCACCCATAAAAGAGAAGGATATTTTGCCATTTGCAACCTTTCATTCACTTTTTTTTTCACTTCAAAAACCAGAATTTTATAACCTGCAGAGACATTTCCATTACATCAAAAACAACAAAATACCTAGAAATAAACTTAACCAAGTAGGTTACCTACACTCTGAAAACCAAAGTGACACAAAGAAATGGAAAGATTTCTTGTGCTCTTGGATTGGAAGAATCAACACTATCAAAATGGCCACACTACCCAAAGCAATCCACAGCTCCAACACAACCCCCATCAAAATACCCACGACATTCCTCACAGAACTAGAACAAAAAACTCCAGAATTTATAAGGAACCACAAAAGACCCCAAACAGCCAAAGCAATCTTTTGTAGGTCTCTCTCTCTCTTTTTCATTTCCTCTTCCTTTTGTTCTCTTTTCTTATGGTTTGATGACTAGAGAAGGTCCTTTAACATTTGTTGTAAAGCTGGTTTGGTGGTGCTGAAATCTTTTAGCTTTTGTTTATTTGTGAAGCTTTTGATTTCTCCATCAAGTCTGAACAAGAGCCTTGCTGTATAGAGTATTCTTGGTTGTAAATTTCCTCCTTTCATCACTTTAAATATATCGTGCCACTCCCTTCTGGCCTGTAGTTTCTGCTGAAAAATCAGCTGATAACCTAATGGGAATTCCTTTGTATGTTACTCATTGCTTTTTTCTTGCTAATTTTAATATTTTCTCCTTATCCTTAATTTTTATCAATTTGATGACTATGTGCCTTGGTGTGTTCCTCTCTGGGTGGATCCTGTGTGGAACTCTCTGGGCTCCCTGGACTTGGGTGACTGCTTCCTTTCCCAAGTTGGAGAAGTTTTCGGTTATTATCTCTCCAAAAATTTTCTCAGGTCCTTTCTCTCTTCTCTTTTTGGAACCCCTATATTGTGAATATTAGTATGCTTCATGTTGTCCCAGAATTCTCTTAAATTATCCTCATTTCTTTTCATTCTTTTTTCTGTCCTGCAGTAGTGATTTCCACTAATCTGTCTTCTAGCTCACTTCTCTGTTCTGCCTCGTTTAGTCTGTTCTTGGTTCCTTCTAGTGTATTGTTCATTTCAGTGATTTTATTCTTCAACTCTGGGTATTCTTTGTATTTTCCAACTCTTTGCTAAAAACTTCACTCTTGAGTTCTCTAAATATCCTGGCCATCATTACTTTAAACTCTTTCTTAGATAAATTACCTGTCTCCTCATCACTTATTTCCTCTTCTGGGATTTTATCTTGTGCCTTGGCCTGGGAGATACTCCTTTGCCACCTCATATCATCTATCTTTCTACGTGTTTGTGGATTCCTTCTATAGGCTTTGGGATTGTTGTTTTCTTATTTCTAATATCTGGCCTTGGTGGATGAGGCTGGACTAGAGGCTTATGCAGGTTTCCTGGCAGGAGGAGCCAGTTCCTGCCCACTGCTGGGTGAAGCTTGGTCCTGGACCTCTGGCGGGTAGGGCCCTGTCTAGAGGCCTTTGTGGCTTAGGAAGTCTGCTGATGGGTGAGACTGTGTTCCCACCCTGTATATTGTTAGGCCTGAGGCTTCCCTACAGGCTGTTGGGTGGCGTAGATCTTGGTGCTAATGATCCATTCAAGATGTCAGCCTCCTGGAAAGCTCATGTAGATGAACACTTCCGGAATGTCTGACACCAGCTTTGATGTCCTCTGAGTGAGCCGCAGCCATCCCCAACGTCCCCAAGAGATCCTCCAAATCCAGCAGGCGGGTCTGGCCCAGGTTCCTATGAGATCACTGCCTCTGCCCTTGGACCTGGTGCACTTGAATTTCCGTGTCTGCGTGTCAAGCAAATGGAGTCTCCATTTCCCCCAGTCCCGTTGGGCTCCCAGAGCCATGCCCCTCTGGGCTTCAAAAGCAGATGTCCTGGGGTCTCCTTCTCTTCCAAATGCTGGGACCTGATCTGGGGAGCCTGACGTGGGGCTTAGAACTCTCACTCCTGTGGGAGGGCCTCTGTAACTTATCAAATCTTCAGCTTGTGGGTCGCCCACCTGGTGGGTATGGGGCCCAATTATATCATGAGTACACCCCTCCTACTGTCATACTGTGGTTCCCTCTTTATGTTACCAGTTGCAGAAAATCTTTTTTGCTAGGTTCCAGTCTTTTTTTGATGGTTGTTTAGCATTCAGTTGTGGTTTCATTGTAGTCACGAGAGGCAAGCTTGTGGTCCTACTAGTTGGCCATCTTGACTGGAATCAGAAATGTTAGCTATCTGGATTGTAGTGGTGGTTTCATTGCTGTGTACATCCATCTAAATTACCAGATTTTACATCTGAAATATGTGTAGTTTACTGTACAGGAATCATAGCATAATAATAAAGGTGTTAAAAAAAATTGACTCTGCCTTAGGAAGAGTCAGGACAAGGAAACTGGAGAAATTCTGAAAATCAAAAACCATAAAGAGTCTACAATCTCTGAACACAATGAATTAATATTCAAGATGAATACTTTTAAAGGGATAACCAAAATATTGTCTGCCTAGGAAAAAACTAAAATACTCTTCTAAATAATTCTTAGGTGAAGAAAAAAATCAAATTATAATTTATTTAGAAATGAAAGACAGCCGATTGGTTTGAAGATTTAAATGTAAACAAAAACTAGACAAATTATGGGTAATTAAAAAATAATCTTACCATAGGAAAGGCCTTTCTAAATATGATGCAAAGCTTAGGTAGTACCCCCAATGACTAGTACTTTCATTCACCTTAGGATTTAAAAAAATTCTGTGTGGCAAAAAACACCACTGGCCAAAGAAAATGCTAAACTGGGAAAAAATATTAGCAACTAATGTCACAAAGGGCTACTTTCCAGGCATGTAAAGATCTCCTATAAATCAGTCAGAATGAAGATTAACATAAATCGACTGTACTTTAGAAAAGAATAAAGACCATCAGTTCAAGAGAAAAATGTCCAAAGGATATGAACCAAGAATTCACAGAAAAGGGAATTTAAAAAATGACTCTTGAAACACATGACACAGTATTCCATTGCACTTAAAAGAAAATTAATTGCAAAATCAGACTACATTGAGATATTGAGTTAAAAAGAGGACACACCAGGTGATTATATTTGCATGAAATTCAGAAACAGGCAAAACTAATTGAAGGTGTTAAAAACTTAGGATAGTGGTTACCTTGAGGGGTAGGAAGCCAGGGATTTGAATGGGCTTGTGAAGTTATATTTCTTGATCTGGGTGCTATTACGCAGGTGAATTCACTTTGAAAATGGGCGGAGCTGTACTCATGATTTGTACACATTTCTGCATGTGTGTTAAATGCCAATAAAATTTATTTTAAAATACTAAATTGAGATAAGTTTTCACCTAAGAAGTTGGCAAAGATCAAATTATTTGGTGCATTATGTCACTAAGGGTTGGGAGAAGGAGGTCCCTCATATATTGGTAACAGGAATGCAAACTTATAAAACCTTGACAGGGAGATGATGTATTAATATCTGTGGAACTTATCAGTGCACATGCCCTCTATCTAGCATTTCCACCCCCAGAAATTTACCTTACAGATAATACTTGCACCTATAATGAAGATATAATGCATTGCCACATCATTGGGAGATCAAAAGATCGAAAGCTACCTAAATATCCATCAAGAGGGGACTAATTAAAAAGTTCTACAATGGAAATCTTGCAGTGAAATGCTTTGCTACCATCAGCTCTAACAATGAGACACTTTTTGTACCAAGGTGAAATGATCTCCAAATTGTATTTTAAGTAAAAATATACATTAAGGTGCAGAACTGTATGTAAGGGGTACTACCATTTGCGTAAAAAAGAGAGGAAGGATATAAGTATAAATAGTGCTTGTATAAACATAAATATCCCTGGATGAATAGTCAAGGGACTGGTTAAAAAAGGCAGATTTGACAGTGATTACATTAATTTTAAACAGATTAAATGCTGTAATTAGAAGTCTAAAATTGTCAAAGTGGATTAAAACTAAACAAAAATATAATCATATGCTGACTACAAGAGCTATGCCTAAATAAATGGCTGCAGGAAGGTTAAAGAGAAAAAGACGGACAAAGATATAGCAGGTGGACACTAACAGTAAGACAGTGGGTCTAGTTACACTAGCAAGAGATGAAATAGACATTAAGGCAACAAACAATGCCAGAAATGAGACATTTCAAGATGATACTCAGTCTAACAGGATGATACAACTGGTGCTGGAGCTGACTTGGATCCACTTGCAAGAGCTAGTATGTGCATCTCTTCCCATTTTCATGTTCTGTAACATCACAAGGGTAGCTTAAAATTGGCATAGTCAGAGTACTTACACTATGAAAATTGGCAAACGCTGCAAATTAGGGATTGTTTCTTCTCTCTTGGAGTGCTAGGTCCTAAGCATTTACCAGCCCACCACTGGACGTAACAACTGTGAATTTGAATGCAACTAATTACATGTATAAAGCAAAAAAGTGGGAGCCAAAAGGACAAACTGTGGCATATCTACAATCATAGTTGGAGATTTTAATACATCTATCTCATATAACTGATACAATAAGCAAGCAAACAAAAAAAATCTGCCCAATATAGATAATGAAACTAAAGAAACAGAACCAGTGCCTTAACCAGGTCCTCAAAACCATGGAGTGGAAGCATTGGAACTGAATTCAAGTTCTGCCTCAAACTCCAGTATTCCCTCGGCTATGGCTTTATTTGTTACAGGAAATGCCTGTGATATTTACCTTAGAATGACCATTGTAATTTCTACATTAATATATAAAAATGAGAAAAGCAACGCACATTTTAAAATTATATATAGTTACAGTTGTACTTATTTTTAGAAAGCCTTCATATTTAATATATAATTATAAAAATATAAAATCAACATTTACAAAAAAATTATGAGGATGTCATGGCTTTAAAACAGATGAGTGCTTTTATTAAGGGATTCATCACAACCTTTTTTGTTGGTAACTATCATGGAGCTTATCCTGGAACTGTTAAATCTTCAGTGACTGCTGAAGGCAACAGCAGCAGCTAATTTTTGCAGAGTGATTGCTTTATGTCAGGCAGTTTTAAGTACTTTCCCACATTAATTTATTGAATCTACTCAGTAACTAGGTGAGATAGTGTGATGGTTAATTTTATGTGTCAGTTTGACTTGTCACAGGGTGCCAAGGTTAAAATCTATTTCTAGGTGTGTCTGTCAGGGTATTTCTGGATGAGATTCACATTTAAACCAATGTACTCAGTAAACTGCCCTACCCCATGTGGGTGGGCATCATCCAGTCCATTGAGGGCCTGAGTAGGAGAGGCAGAGGAAGGAGGAATCTGCCCCTTTTGCTTTCTGTCTGCATGCTTTAGTTGGGACATCTCATCTTCTGTGGTCCGCAGACTGGGTTTTAAACCATTGGCTCCTCTAGTTCTCCGTTCTTCAGATTTAACTGAATTACACCACTGGCTTTCCAGCCTGCAGATGGCAGGTCATGGGACGTCTCAGCTTTCATAATCATGTGAGTCAATTCATCGTAATTAAGCTGTGTATAATATATGTAATTTATATATTATCAATATATAAATTTCAATATTAATATTTTATAATTCAAATGTTTAATATGTTAATATTTGATATAATATATAATATAATGTATTAAATGTATATTATTATATAAAATCTATACCTCTAGATCTATGTATCTAATCATCTATTGTCTGTCATCTGTCTTTCCTACTGTTTCTGCTTCCCTGGAGAACCCTAATATAGATTTTTAAATTTCATTATCCTCATTTTACAGTGAAGAAACTGGAGCAATGACGAATACATAATATACCCAAAGTCACATACCTAATCCTCAGAGTACTCTTAACCACCAGGCTACACTGGTTGATTAAAATTTGCTTTAAATTTAATATTTCAGGAACACAAAACATAGCCATAAAGCCATTCTATTTCATGTGTATTTCTTAAATGATATCAAGGAAGATCATTTATGTCTCTAAGTTTTTTTGGGGTGGAACAGAAGGCATAGCATGTAAACCAAAACTAGAGTATAAACTATGGTTTCTTTTCATTTAGAATCAATCTCTGCTTTTAAAAAAAATTTCTATGTTTCTCAATCAGAAAATCAGACATCTTTACCATAGCCCCACTTTAAAAAATAGTGATAAAATATACAACATAAATTGGTCATTTAAATCATTTTAGGTGTACAATTCATTTGCACTAAGTATATTCATATTGTTGTATAACCATCATTACGCTCCATCTCTAGAGCTTTGTCATCCTCCTAAACAGAAACTCTCTATTCCTTAAAAGGTAATTCCTCATTCCTACCTCACCCAGCCTCTGGTAACCTCTGCTGTATTTTCCACTTATGAATTTGTTCTTGGTACTTGATCTAGTGGAATCATACACCATCTATCTCTTGTTATCTGGCTTATTTCATGGAGCATAGTGTTTTCAAGGTACATCAGTGTTGCAGTATATATCAGGATTTTGTTTCTTATTAAGGCCAAATAGTAGTCTGCCGTGTGCACGTCCTACATTTTACCAGTTCATCTGTTGATGCCTGTTGGGGTCGTTTCTCCCTTTTGGCTGTCTGCACAATACCTCTGTGAACACTGGCATACAGATATCTGCTTGCGCCCCTTCCTTCAGTTCCTTTGGGTATACATGTGAAGTAGAATTGCTGGATTTTATGGCAATTCTGTGTTTACCTTTTGAGGAATTGTCAGACTATTCTCCACAGTGGCTGCACCATTTTACATTCCCACCAGCAATGGATAGAGTTAGTTTTCTGTATCTTCACCATTACTTGTTGCTTTCCTTTTTTTAAGGGGATGGTAATATCCATGGTAATGGGTACAAAGTGGTATCTAACTGTAGTTTTGATCTGCATTTTCCTAATAATATTGAGCGTCTTCATTTGGCCGTTTGTATATCTTCTTTGGAGATGTGTCTGTTCAGTCTTTTGCCCATTTTTAAATTGAGTTGCTTGTTTTTGTTGTTGCTGTTTTTTGTTTGTAAGGATTCTTTATATATCCTGGATATTAATCCCTTATTCAACATACAATATACAGATATTTTCTCCCTTTCAGTGGGATGTCTTTTCACTCTCTGTGTGGAAGTTTTAAATTTTCCTGTAATCCAGTTTATTGTTTTATTTTGTTGACTGTGCTTTTGGTGTCACTTCCAAGAAATCATTGCCAAATCCAATGTTATGAAGCCTTCCCCCTCAGTCTTTTAAGAGTTTTATAGTTTTAGCTCTTACATTTAGGACTTTGATCCATTTTGAGTTAATTTTTATATACTATATAAGGGCCCAACTTCATTCTTTTGCATGTGGATATCCAGTTTTCCCAGCACTGTTCGTTGAGAAAACTGACCTTTTTTCTTTGAATGGTCTTGGCACCCTTGCTGAAAATCAATTGACCATACATGAGAGTTTATTTCTATGCCGTAACCTCATTTTGTAGGAAACAGGCCCTAAAATCCTTTTATAGGTTTATGGTAGATACTTTCTAATAAATAATATGTAAATACACATAATATAGAAGGTCTATGCCAGAGGGGCTGTCATACATAATAAAAGGATATGATAAAAAGAAAAACAAATACCACCAAAAAAGATTTACAAGCACATTTTTATTGTGGTTTGCTGTGGCTAATGGTATGTTTATAATGGGTGTACAAGCTTTTCTACATCCCAAAAGGTATAATATTTTTCGTTTAATACTTAAACTAACATTTCTCTGACAACAAGGAAAGTCTGGACTTACTGAGACTTTTAAATGATAAAAGACTGCTTTTGTTTTCCTGAATGTTGCTTTAAAGACTGGTTAATTGAATTCTTTTAGTCCCAAAACATCAAATTTAAGAAGAGTGAAAGAAAAATCAATAATTACAAAAACATGTGATTTCTATGAAGTAGAAATAAAAAGCTTTATAATTTAAAACAGCAATTTCAAAAGATTTGCTGAATTCAAACTTTACAAAATATATATACACAAAATATCATTCCAGATGATCATCGATTTTTAAAAACATTATGTCACAACCCCTAAGCTCTAACCCAAACCTACTACTGGATGTAGCTGGCCTATAATTTTTTTTTTACAACAATAAAAAAAAAAATAACAGTAAAAAAAAAAAAACAAAAACCTCCCAATTCTCTTGTGCTTCAGCACAGGTTACAATGTGCTAGCTTTGATTCCATAGCCACAAAGAGAATTTTAAAATAGAACAAGGACTTCACATAAATAATATTTTACTTGTTATTAAGTATGTGACCAAACAAATTAAAATAAGTACTAACAACCAAAAGATATCTTGATGTAACCAGTACATACACTCTTAAAGAATGACAAAGACGAAAAAAGAAATAAAATAAGTTTATGAAAGCCACAAGCACCTTGTTTTAGAAAGAACACCAAGCAACACAAAAAGGCAACATGTAAGAGGTAGTGTACCACCGCCTAAGATGTATATGTCCCCTGGGGACCCGAATACAGCTTAGTATTTGGGAAAATAAGACAAGTGAGACTGTGGCTTGTAAGTTTTAGACAGAAGCATTGCACATGTGGGAGCATCAGTCAGAAGTGCTCCAGAGTGCTCTGCGTCTCCAGCTGTCTATTGGGTCCTTTGGTCTCAAGACAGTCAAAACATATAGGATACCCTGAAGAATTCCATGTTTATAAATGTCGAGTTCTAGGGAATTCTCTAAGAAAGCTCAGATCAATAGAATTTTTAAAAGAATTAAATACTTCATCAGTTATAGTCCTTTAAAAAATGCCTTTTCTCCTTCTTAGGAGGAAGTCTTGTCTTCCTGAGATTCTTTAAGATTTAGCCAATGCTTTATTCCATGCATTTCATAATATCCAATAGAATCTTTCTGTCTATATTTTCCCCTCTGCAGCGAACTAATTCAGAGACTTTAGAGAAAGCACACAGAGCTGCTTTCAATGTAGTACTTCCGTTCAGTTTTGAGATGAGGAAGTTTTTGTACTTCAATTACTGGAAGTTGATTAGGGTCCTGCGTGTGAAAAAGGAACTTTGCCTTATGCCAGCTGCCATCTTGAATCTGTAAAATAAGAACAAAATGCTTTATTCTGTAATTGTTTCATTAGCTGCAGACAATGTTCTTCATAGACAATGTAGATTTATTTTAAAGATTAGGAATAATGAATAGAAGGTGCCTAGAACAATGCCTGGCACAGAGGAAGTGCTCAGTAATGGTAATAATTACTATGAATAATTGAAAATATGCACTCATTCCTTCCTCTGAGTTTTCACTGGAGGCTTTCTGCTTCTGTTCGTGGATCATTGGACCTGATGTGAACTGAAAAAGCTGCATTATTCCTAATATGAGTAATACCCATCTGGTTTGTGTTTCTTTATTTGGGACTGACGTTTCAGGATGGGCATTCCTCTTGGATGAAAGGGAACGAGCCAGCTCAACCTCTCTGTACTGTATGCAGGAAATAAGCAGCATCACTTCAGTAGAAGTAAATTATAATAACGTTGAATCATCTTTCAGGTTTCTTTTTTTCCATTCTGTGGTTACTGTTTATACAGTTGCTTTCATTCCTCTCTCCCTTTCTCTTTATTACTGTATCCTCTTCTGTTTATGGTAAATTCTGCTATGGAACAAGAACTATCCTGTGGTTAAGATTCAACAAGACAAAACAGAGGAACATAATTGATTAATTTTGTGAAGCTTTTTATACAGGAGTTTATTCATTTACTCATTCACAGAATTATCATGGTATACATTTTAAAATTTGAAGCAACTTTAGAAATTAAGCCATAAATTTCATTATAAATTAAGGCAACTGAAGCTCACAGAAGATGACTGACTATAGACATAAGCTCAGTGTAATACCTAGAATAGAGTTCTTTGTGTAAAAACACTTAGATTAACTCTTATTGTTCAATGAATATTGTTTGAAAGACAAGTACATTTGGCATGGTTGTATAGGATGGAATCCTCCATTTTCTTACAGTGCTTGTGAGATATAAAGATGAATAAATTAGCTCTGGCTTCTGATTTTAGCAGCCTATAAATCTAGTCAGGGAGAGAGGACCATCAGCAGGCACGACACAAGCCCATATATGATAAACAATGTGGACAGTGAGTACTGAGTTCCTCATTTCCAACTGGAAGAGTCAAAGAAAGCTTTGTGAATTCAGGATTCAGAATTTAAGGTGGGCTTTAAAAGTCTGCCTAAAATGTCCACTTGGTGAGAGAGGTAGAGAAGAACATTTTGGAAAAAGGGAATGACATGAGTGGGGAAAAAACCAAATCAAACAGTTGGCAAAGTATAAAAGGGGATGTGAAAATAAGCCTAGTGTGGGGTTTAAGTGCACAGATTCTGACCTCGAACAGATTTTGACAGAAACTCAGGTAAGGTAGCACTGTTCTCACGTATAAAATGGGAATAATAAAGACCTACCTAACAGCATTGTGAGGACTTCATTTAGTCCTCGCAGTCTCATTTGATTTCAGCTAGAAGCCCCTCGCAGTATAGTGTGGCGTGGGCTCTGGAGCTGTACACCCCTGGGGTTGATGTCTTGCTCCTCTGCTAATTAGCTGCATGACTTTGAACAAGTTACTTAACCTGTTTTTACTTTCTTATCTATAAAAGGATACTAATAATAACTTGTTCACAAAGCTCTTCTAATTAATGTGTGCAAGACGTGGTACCTGTCATCTAACAAGTCTCCTCTAACTAGCAGTAGGAATTGCTGTTGATATTATTATTATTATAAATAAATCCGTTTGATGACAGTTTAGGTCACACAGCCAGTTAGAGCCCAAGCTAGGAAGGTAGGTTGCGGCCTGACTGTTCTAACTGCTGAATAAAGAGTTGATGATAAATATGGATTGTGTCTCAGAAATAGTAGTGAGTCACTAAAGGTTTCTGGACAAAATTGTGAAAGTTAAATTAATTTGCTAATATTGATCTCTTCACCTGTAGAGAGTGATCCATATACTTTCTTTGAATTGTCTTATTTTGGCGGTGGAGATAATTAGATTTATCTATTTACTTGTTTGTTTATTTATTTAAATGGAGGTACTGGGGATTGAACCCAAGACATCGTGCTTCTGCACTCTACCACTGAGCTGTACCCTCCTCCCCAGTCTGTGCCATAGGCTTCTGACTGTTTGCTTATGATTTTTCAAATACTCAAGCACTATTTGCCTGAAGATGAAATGTGAAAAAGTAGAGCACCCCAGAAGTGGTAAGAGATGTTAAATCATGGGCTACGTAGTACACAAGAACAGGAAACCGGGCTACTTTAAAAAATTAATGACATGGACGTAAAGTGGACAACTTGATATATAACAGGGATCAGCAAACTCTTCTGTAAAGAGTTAGAAAATAAATGCTTTAGGTTTTGTGGGGCATACAGTCTCTGTTGCATTTACTCAGCTCTGCCACCGTGGTGTGACAACAGCCCTGATAGGAAGTAAGTGAATGAGTGTGGCTGTGTTCCAGTAACATCTGTTTGTAAAAATGAGTGGTGGGCTGCATTTGGTCTGTGGATTGTAGTTTGCCGACATCTGCTCTACAAGATAATGTTTTTAAAATGATAGACTTTTCATAACATTATTTAATTTTAATAGGAAAAATGGGCTACGATTCAAATATTGATTTGTTGGACCAGTCTGTCATCATGCCCATATTCAGTAACAGGTGCATGGACTGAGAAGATGAAATAAAGCTGACTCACCTCTGTAACCTGTCTTCCATGAAGTAATGAGACACAGAGATACAGTGGTAAAAACATATGAAAGAAATCACTTGTCTATTAATGGTTCTATCTATAATTATTTTATATGGGGAATAAAAATTAATGTATTAACAGTTTTGCAAAGAAAACTTGATGGATGGCCCATGGGTGTGATAAGATATGATATAAGCAAATAATTGACTCTGAAAATGTATAGTTATTACAAATCAGGCACAGTAAGACTTACTACCCTTCTGGATCTGCAGTTTGCAACTGAAGTCTTACTCTTATTCTTATTAATTTTATCGTTTTTTCAGTTTTCAGTTAGTTATATTGAGCAATTCTAAAAGTGCCATTCCCTTACCTGGCAGTCATCTGAAAGCACTTTAGGTTCAAGTAGAGTGTTTTCTTCAAAAATCTGGCCATTCCATCCCTTGAAACCAACAACGAGTCCTGAGCCACTTGTCTGAGCACTTGACCACACTGGCATGTCTAGACAGTGGATGGTGATGATGTGGGTGGCTTCTGAGCTCAGTAAATGAAGGAAGTTCATCTGGACTTTCCCAACTCCGAACTCCAACTAATGTCATAGAAACAATATACAAGTTATAAGATAGAGCAATTGAAAAACTTAGTTTGGGGAAACTTGAGGAAAGTCCTTGAAAGGCAGCCTTGAGAAAGCTCCTTTTCTTGACGTTTACTTGCCAGTCAGTGCTGGTAAATGCTGAACCACTGGCTCTTGCAAGGTTAGGGCAGTGGGGAATCCCTGATTTATAGTATTTTCTGATTTCTATGGTTGTAAATACTCCCACCATGGCTGATTTTAGACTATAAAGGTGGTGCCATTGAACACGGAGTTTGCAAGAGCTGTTAGCGATAGGCTCTCCTAAGCCAGTAGGAGCTGGCTTTAACGTACTGCTAGGCTACTGAATGTGACCAAATAAAAAGATAACTTTGCGTAATATTATCTAAAATGCATGAGTAATTTGTTACTGATTAATGATTAATAATTTTTTCACAAAAATCTGTTTCATTTGAAGATTTTTTTTTGTTTCCAAAGATACAACTTGTAATAACTTGCTTGAGTGATTTTTAACTATGAGAGCCTTCAAAGACAAGGACAGAATCTTATTGTGTTGCCAGCTCCTAATGCAGTTCCAGTCATACAGTGAGCCATCAATAAATGTTTACTGAATGAATGAATGCAGGAACAGGCATTAACTAACACAGTGAACAGTATTGGAACAAGGAGGTCTGATTACACATTTTCCAGGCTTGGATAAAGAAGCAGATTCATATTCTATAGCTTTAGACACCATCATCATCATTATTTTAATATTATACAAGCAAGGGTATGGTCATAATGTAAATCAATAGAAGTGGGTCCTGAGGAATTTATATTAATCTCCAAACAGAAAATTAGAAAAATATGTTATGAAGTAACAGAGAAGGAAGAATAATAAAGTGATTAAAAAAAAAAAGTAAGGCCTCAGGGAAAGAGGAAAGGCGAAGAAAGGGCATACGGGTGAAACACAGAAGGATCATTGTGAGGAGCGTTAGCATTGAAGTAGTTCAGATTCCTTCATTCTGCAGGTGAGAACCACAGACCTGTACAGTATGGCGCCTTTCTGAACGTTAGTTTCCTTGTTGGTAAGGCTGGGTCTAACGCTGACCCAATAACCCTTTGTTACAAGGATTTGAGATGCCAAGTGTCATTTACTAGAATGGTGCCTTGCACAGAGCAGGCGCTCTGGCAGCTCACAGTGTCATTTCCCAGGTTTGTGGAGGAACAGAAATTAGAATCCAGGTCTCTGATTCCAAGTCTACTGTTCTTCCCACCACCTGTCCAGTCCCTCTCAGGCTGAGGTTATGGAGAGGAGAGATGGGAGAACTGAGCAGGCCAAGGAAGGATTCCGAGTGCAGCTCCTTCGCTGCTCCTAGCTTCTCTGCACACTCCCTCTCCCCTTTTCTTCCACAATAATGCAAGTACAAACCCTCGGCTAAGTCCAGGGGAGTGAGGATGCCCATGTGGATACTTTGGAAGAAGGACCATCATGCTGCTCTTCGTTGGACGTACACAAGTTCCCTAGGAGTAGAAGAACCCTCCCCTCCTCTGCTTTGGGGGTAATAACGGTGACTTCCTATTGAAATAAATTGGTGAAGCGCCCTGGTTGATGAAGGGGAGCGTTTTAGGAGAGGGTGGCTAGAAAGACTGGCGCTGCACGTTTTAGCTGCTGCCTTTTTATGGCAAAACACGCAGTAGGTACCTGTATCAGTTCTTTGTCAATGAGAATTAAGTTCTTGGCAGTGCCAAGCTGATTTAACCAGAAAAAGAAAGAAATGCAGTTTTGGTTTCTTCAATATACGTTATAGGTAGAACTAAGCTTTAAGATTTAGAAATGCGTGTTACAATACTCAGTGTTATACAGCAAACTAGCATTTGTTCATTCTAAACATTTGGTTTATAGAATTATACTCATAAGGAGTTTTAAATAATAGTCAGTGGATGTTTAGGCGAGGTTATTTTGTGCTCAATCACCAAAAATAGCAAACTTTGTGGCAGAATTCCTCTTTTAATGATGATGATGGTATTTTCAGTAAAACTTTAGGTAACCAATTACTGAATACAAACATTGCAGCTGTTTGGGGATTTTTCTAAGGCATGCATGTACATAAAAGCGTAACGTTTTACATTTTTAAAAGGAATTTAAAAAGCATGGTCAGTAGAGTAAGCCAAGCTCAGCCTATCATAAAAACATACAATCAAAATGTCAAGATATAATAGGATTGTTTTTAAAAAAACAAAAAAAAATTCTTCTTATATATAGTAGAGAGTATCTTGCTTCCATTCATAAAATTCATAATTATTTAAAGTGACGTAATTTTTAAAATCACTGATAGCGGTCAAGCGCCTACATATATTCTGAAATTCAATACATACCTTTGTTACAGAGACAGGAGATAAACATGTCTGACCACCAGCACTGAAATTGCAGAAAACCTCAATGGCATCTGAAGGGCACCCGAGATTTGGATCAATCCAGTATTTTCCTATTAATTTAAAGATTTAAATGCTTGTGCTAAAATATATCTGAAACATCCTTAATGAATTATCATCATTTCAATACATTTTTTCACACTCTCCTGTTAAAAAAACTTAGATTATAAAGATACTTACACTAAGTGAAAGAATGAAAGCTACACAGCATTATAAAAATACTGTGTTTTTCAGAGACCTATCGATTTAAGGGCATTTCATAATTTTAATAAAAAAATAATTGACAATCTATTGCTTCATTCTATAGATAAGATGAACTCAGCAACTTAAAGTGAATTGTCTAAAGTTACATAGTTAATAGAAAAGTTGAAATTAATATAAGGCATGTGTCTATCTCTTTTCTATGTCATTATAGAGCTTAAAAATGAATATTTTTTAAAAATAGAAACTTCTTCAATCTCTTTGAGGAAAAACATATCTTTATATGTAGTATAAATAATTAAAAATAACCATCCAATAATACATTTTTCTTTCCAGAAACAAAAAATGTTTATCACTTTTGTGCTTTCTCTTCAGATGTGTAGGTGGCAAACACTGAGGTGCCTAAGCCAGCGTCAGCCTGCCCACCTTTGCGCCCACTGAGTTCCCAGGAGCATCAAACAGGATGTAAACTTGGACTTGAGGACACACTAAGACTGAAAAGTACTAGGCTAGCATATTAATTCCAGAATAATGGTCTCAGAATATTGAAATAGCATCTTATTCCAGATGCAAAGGGCAGCAATTTTTGAATGAGATGGCCCTGCCTTCTTGCATTAAAAAGGCAGGACAGCCAAGCAGTAAAAGTCACTTTCTGTGATAGGTAGAAATCCTTATTTGTTCCATTCTTCAGCGGAGCCCTCAGGCTTCTGAGGGGCCATCACTTTAGACTTCCACAACATCCTTGACTGTTCTCCCCTCCGCTATTTCTACTAACCCTTCAAGATGAAACTTGTTGCTTAGTAGCTCCAAGAGCAGGGGACTGTCCTACTGTTTAGGGGCATCAGAACCACTTTTTAAAACAGATAGCCGGGCCCCACCCCTAGAGTCATGGATTAAGTCTGGGAAGGGGCTTGAGAATCTGCATCTAATTCTAGTCCAGGGACTATATTTGGAGAACCACAGATTTACTGACATATGGGAGAAAGGAGTGAAAGATCCTAACACTGTCCCGTTTTCCCCCCATTTCAGAATTTTTAACGTTTTGAGATCTGTAGAAATTACAGCTGGACTGTTTGTTTTGTTGTAACTAGGATCTGATGCAGGCTTACAGTCTAATCTCTCTGCTACTATGTGAGCTAATAAGTTCTTTCTAGAAAGTTTTCCCTCAAGCGAGCTCGCATCGTTCTATGGGGCGGGATGCTTAAATCCAGGCACCGTGTTGTACGATGGTGAACCGGAAGCACATGCTGTTTGTTTCAGGGTATCCTGAGCGACAGATGAAGGACCGTACCACTGTGTATCTTCTGTAGGCCTAACCGTTCTAACTCAGAACTGGCTCTGCCCTGAGAACAGTGCTTCCTTTGCTACCCTTTCCAGTTCTGCCACAGCCTCTACAGCACCGTCCCTGGCTGGGGAAGGGGACTTTCTTGCCCCTCATTGCCACTTTCAGACCTTTCTCCCCACTTTCTCCCTAAAAACCTCCATGGTAAAATTACTGTCATCTCTCATTACCCATTACCTTTTGCCATCATCAACTTTCTTTGATAACTTTAGCTTTTGGCTGGCTATCCCTTTCAGAAAATCTATTTATAGCCTAATTCTTGGTGATTTTACATCCATGTGGTTGATATTTGTCATACTCTGACTTCTCGGTTCCTTGATCTCTTTCCCACCCGTGTTCCTGGGCCCTTCCCCTGCCATGTTTACTTTAATCATTCACTCCCAAGGCCATATCCTAGTCTTTGTTATTACCTGCAACTCTCTTCCGTGATTTCATTTCTCTCCTTCTTCCAGCTCATTCCCTCTAGTGTTCTGCCTCCAATAATTCCTTGATCCCCTTAGGGCCTATCATCCATTCACACTACCACTTTTTCATCATCCATCATAGTCATGTGTTCATTTCTCTTCTTCCCTAGCTTAAAACCCACGGTCCTTGACCTTAGTCACTTCCTTAGAGACTTCCTTCACGCTCTTGCCCTGCCTCACTTCACCGTGCTTGTCTCATAGAACCCCAGCCCTACATAAATCCAGTGTTGTACCTAATCTGTGTCTGTACCCACACAGCTACATGTGGCTGGAGAAAAACACACCTACGCTGACTGCCCTCACTTTAAATTCAGATGTGTGTGAGGCTGCCAGACAATGGTACTTGTTTCCCAAGTTCATTCCCTCTGTCACTCTCCTAGTTCACTATTTGAAACCTTTTCCTAGCCTCTCAAGTTTTCACTATATCTGTTCCTTCATCCTGATTCTCGAATGGTAACCCTTCACTTCCACTGAGATAACTGAAGCAAACTGAAGAAAAGTGATCCAAGCTCTCATTACTAACTCTACCACCCATCGGTACTTGTACACCCATGTCCTGCCTTCTCGCTCATTGTGAGTAAACTGTGTTCCTGAATGAGGTTTATCTTGTCCATTATATCTTGTGTCTCAACTTTTTCCTCTTACTTTTTTCTTTTGAGTCTGCTTCTGTTAATCTGCCGTTTCTGCCATTTCTCATTCATGGTGTTTCATCAACCTGTGTGCCTACTTATCATCAATTGTTTGCTGGGTACTGTATATGAAAAATTTGTGGGACTAATTTGAGCCCTAGGATATTATCTTTTATAGAAGATTTTTGATTGTTTCTGTTAGGTATGAAGGGGTAAGTCTGGAGCCATCTTAGTCCAAGTTCAAAGACAGATTTTCTGAGCAATCTTGATAATGTGAAGCTAGGCTACAATCTGTATGAATGCTTTGTCTTCCAGTTCACTCTCACGCTTAGAGTGCAGCCCTTTGAAATCCTAAGTCCTCCCTTTTGTAGGCTTCAGGTTCTAACTTTTGACCCCTATCCCCATGAAGCCACCAAAAGCACTGCTCAGTTTCTGAACACACCCAGGTGTCGTATTCATCTCCCTGCTGTCCTCTTCAAAATCTTGGCTTGAAAGTTCCTCACTACTTTGTTAGTACTTGATGCTTTTAAATTAATTTTTAAAAAACTTAGCCTAGCAAATTGAATTTCCTGCTTCATTGCTGGCACTGGAAACTCTCCAGCTCCACTAGTTTTTCTTGTAAAACCTAATATGGTTTTAACTACTACCATTCATCTAAATTGGTCTTGCAAAGGTCATCAAAGATCTCCTCATTACTAAACCTAGTAGCCTTTCTGTCTTCACCCCATCGACCCAGCTACTCCCTTCCTCCTCAGGCAAACATTTTCTTCACATTCATCTAATTTTTCTTCTATCTCAATGATAGCTTCTTCTTAGTTTCTTGGTAGCTCCCCCTCAACCTCCTGATACCTAAACATTGGAAAGCCCCAAGGTATAGTTTTTAGAACTCTTCTCTCTATTTAGCCACTCTTTAGGCAGTCTTAAACAGTCCCGGGGCATTAGACGCTATACATATGCAAATGGCGTCCTACATTTCACCCTGAGACAGGACCTCTCTCCTGACTTCTCTCTTGAGTCGCCAACTACCTACTTGACATTCTCCGCTCGAATGCCTAACCGACATCTCAAATTAAATATATCTCAAACTGAACTTCTGATCCAGACCTGCTCCTCTCTCTCTGTTGAGAGACATCCCACTCTTCTAGTCCCTTGGTCAAAATCTTAGAGTCATCCTTTATCGTTCTACTTCTCTCATAACCCACACCCAAAATATCAACAAAAACTGCCAGTTCTACCTTAAGGGATAGCCAAAGATTTGACCATTTCTTACCATTTCCCCGCTACCAAATCTAGTCTAACCCATCATCATCTCTTACTGGATTATTTCAGTAGCCTTCTCAATGGCTTCTGCTGCCCTGTCCTCACTATGTTTGCAATACAAGAAAGATCCAAAGTACTATTTTCAAAATTTAAGTCATGTCATTCCTTTGCTCAGAAACTTGCGAAGGCTTCCCATCTTATTCACAGTAAGAGCTGGAGCCTCTAAGATCCTATACAAAGTGGCTTCTTGTTACCTTTCTGACTTCAGCTCCTGCCACTCTTCCCCGTGCACTCTCTTCCTGCACCCTGGCTACCCCTGGAACATGCCACGCACACTCCCAGGCCCAGGCCCCGCTCTTTGCATTTGTTCTTTCTTCCTGGAAAGCTCTTTCCCCAGATTTCCTGTGGCTTGTCCCCTTACTGCCTCCTAATACTGCTCAAATATCACATTCCTAGAGATGCTTTATCTGACTCCTCTATTTACAACTTCACCCTGCACTCCACTTTTTAATCATATTCCCCTTTCCTGCTGTTTTGTGTTGTTTCTATTGCACTTACCATCTCCTAGTGATGAAAGTATTTTGGGGCATAAAGATTTTCTGATATCTTGCAATCCATACCACTTAGCTGTTTCTCCTACAAGGAAGGCAGACCTTGAAGTAGATTTCAGTAATTTCTACGTCTTACAGTGTCTTTGTTCCTTTCAGTTCTATCAAACTGCATTTTCATACCCTCAAATTTGGGAAAGAAGCAAACTTAATTACTATAGGGGGCTATAACTGTAAATGTTATTTCTTTTTATGATAATCTAGGGCAGGAAATAGCTATAGAGGTAAGCATTTTATTAATATAAACAAAATGAATATTTTCATTGCATTTCTGGAATGGAAGATGTTTTTGAACAAATATATATATGTGAATGTGTGTGTATAAAATTAAAATAGATAAAATATGGACTAGTCAGACTATTCATTCTACAGAATTAAATAACTTAGTGTTTTTCAAATCAGACTTATGTGTCATTGTGTGATAGGTCTGGAGTTTTTACCAAAAAATGGTAACTACTCGTGTTGGTTGTATAGCTGACCAGATAGACCCAATAGAAATTAAAATTAAATGACACGCTGTAGCAGTCAGGGTTTCCCCTACTTCTCATCAGACAGTGATGGCTGCTCCACTTGCTGTAAACCTTTCCTTGATGGTTCTGCTCTAAATTCATCTTTGCAACTCTAGCTGATGGATGTGTATGAGGATGAGCGAATTCCAAGAATGACAAGCCACTCCATCTTAAGAGTCACCGATTCTGTAATGAGGCATTTAAGTTCCATTTTGTGTAAAAACTAATTTTAGAGAGTGTGGTAGAGGGGCTCTATGATGTCTTTCTTCATGTTGCCAACTTTGGTGGTCCTGACAGGTGCTTCTGTCTGTCAATCTAAAAGTCAACCCTTCCTGTCTTAATTTTTTAACACAGATGTGCTACATTCCAAGCTCAAAGTATAAGCAAGTGATATAGTTAGGGATGGGGTGAGAAAAGTTGGGGATAAGTCAGGCTGTTTAGTAGAACACCTAAATAAAGTGAGCCCTTGGAAAAGGATGCTTCGACATCAGAAATACGTCTCCCTTGAGAGTACGTGTTTGGTTCTTGATGTTAAAAATGCCTCTGCCAGGGTTTTATCAAACATGATTAAGGTTTGGAATGAATACACCGCATTCTTAAACACTGAAATGATGAAATTAGACATCAGAGTTTTAGGAAACCAAGAACTTACCATCTGATACTTTGTGTTCACAGTTAAGCAAATCTTTGCAGATTCGTGCTGGGTTATCTCGTGTGCCAAGGGGATTCTTGATGCTGTGCAGTAAATTGCTAAGGTAGTTCAGGGTTTTGAATATCTCTGCGCTGTGGTCAATTAAAGTCACTTCAGTATTCTGGTAGCTCTGCCAGGTCATCATGAGAATCATATTAGCAATGAAGCATAGAGTAGTCATCACCAGTATGTAACCCGAATGATCAACGTGGATCAAGGCAGAAGAAAAATGTATCCCTATTGTGTGCAATGAGTTAGGATATATAGAACAGTTTATGTTTAACTATAGGCACATGTGTACGCTTTATTAATCTTGATCTGAAATAAGAGGTTAAATTCACACTCACGTCTAGATTTCAAGCTGACACAAAACTTAATAATTAGTATGCCTACTGCATAATGTTAAAAATTATACAATGAGTAATTAATGTTTAAAATAAGAAAAATGAGTAATGTTGATGGATAGTGATAGATACCATTTTAAGAAAGGGCTAATTTAACTCTTTTCTTCTCCTTAGTACCAAATTCTTACTTTTAAAAAGCCTTTAAAATATTATTTTATGGTAAATATTTTCATTAAAACACATTTAATGTGTGTATTTCTGTTTATTAAAATTGCTTACTTTGTCCTTAAAAATGGTTTCATTACTTTTAGTTTCTTTTAAATACAGTCTTTGAGATAAAGTCACATTTTGGCTTCTGAAAACAATTTCTGCTTAATTTGTCTATTGAGAGTGCCAATGTAAATAAAGCCAGATATATTACCTCCATCTGTAGGGCAGTATGTGATTCAATCAAGGCTTGAATAGCAGCATTGATATCCATTTGTTTCTGTGTAAAACAAAACCATTTGAGATCAGCAATAAGATCAACACTGAGTGCTCTAAAGTAAAGGCTGTAAATTCTGAAAGCACTGCTGTTAAAGAATACTAGACTTCTTATCCGAAAGGGGTTTGTAACTCTTATGGTAGACAGATCTCACAAATAGTGCCTGGCTATCTGAAAGGACAAAACGCTGCCTTCATCCAAATCTCAAAAGTCTCCTAATTAAAACAGGACCAAAGTCTAGAGCTCTCAAATGAAAAACTATTCGTCTCTGCTGCATGAAAACACACACAAAAGTTACTCACATGGGAGAAGAATGAAATACGATCCCCTCAGTTAATAAATTGTAGTGAAGAATAAATAACTAGTAATTTTTAACAGTTACATTCTTGGAAGGAAAACAGAATAAAATATTACTGTCCTGAGGTAGTCACATTAGTTTAATCTGATACTTCTGCGGTCTTAAAAACAATTTCTGAAGTTGGAAAATGTATCATTAGTCCCAAAAGAAATAATACAGCATGAATCCAATCTCCTCCTGCATTTAATAAAAGATATTTTTAGAGAAAGACCCAGCATAATCATTTATAAAAGTCTTTCTGTATTTCATTTTTTAAAAAGCTTGGAAACAAAGAAGCATGAGTTGGGAGAAAATCCTGAGAAATGGCATCTGTGTAAGCAAATCAAGCAACCTAATTTCTTTCAGAATGATTGGATGGCTGAGACATCTTTTTACTTGGAGGTCCATACAATAAAAACTGTTTTCAACAGATCTCTCATAACTCATGGCTGGTAATTTGAAAAACTATTTAAAATGATGGGACAATCAATAAAATGTACTCATCCTTGCCTCAACATGTGGTTTTCATACTGGAAAATATTTGACTCATTCTGCATATATACACTGCCAAACACATACTGAGGATAAAATGGTAAGCAAACAAAACAGAAAAAACCCTTCCACTTACAAAGCTAAAGCCTTAGAGGTGGAGAAGGGCATTAATCAAATAATCTCAAAAGTACATATCTGTAAATTTCGGTATGTGCTATAAAAGTACATGGATCTATGAGATAAATTACGGAGACAGTCAAATCTGGAGGATATAAGAGGTTGGAAGAAATAGATCAGGGATGGCTTCCTTGATGTGGTGACATTTCACCTGAGATCCGTAGAACCAACAAGAGTTGTTAGAAGGGGTGGGAGAGCTTTCCAGGCAGAGGTAACACGCTTGAACAAAGGCCTTGAGATAGAGAGGCGTGGCCTCGTCAAGAAGTAGAAAGGCTTAGCCTTAAAAGTCCTGTGCAGATTAAATAGTTCTGACCATTCATGCCTGTGTGAGTCAGCAGATTTTGGACATGGGTCACCAAAAATATCGGCACTAACAATGGGCAACGGAACTAAGTACTAAACAATAGCCACCTTCATGTCTTCCAGTTTGGGATTAGGGCTTTAATCTTATGAAAGCTAGCAGTAAGCAGTTCTCAGTCTCTTTGGAATCAGGAGCTCTCTGTCCTTTTAAATATTAAAGACTTTATAAAACTTCTTTTATGTGAGTTATAACATTTGGTATTTACTATAGTAGAAATTAATGTGTCAGTTGACTTAAAACAATAAACCTATTATATATTAATAAAAATAAACACTTATTTTTTTAACTAAAAATAATTGTATTTTTCAAAACAAAAAATTAGAAGAGTGGCATTGTTTTACACTTTTGTACATCTCTTTAATGACTGGATTAGGAGGAGGTAGCTAGATTCTCCTGTTTGCTTCTGTATTCAGTCTGTATGTGAAGAACACTGGCCTTAGAGATATGCAGTTGGAAAAAAAGATTATTTTAGTAGTCTTTGCAGATAACTGTGGGTACTCTTCTTTGATACTATACCAAAACTTGATGAGTGGTAGTTTCTTAAGGATTGGTTAAAATGTGAAATCTGAAACCATACCTACAAACTTTGTACTCTTTTATATTAAAACATATTGATTTAAACTATGAAAGAATCATTTATCTATGCATTGATCGTTTGGAAAATAATGGTTCATGGAATAACCCAGATCTTCCAGATACTGACACATTTCATTAAATCACATCAAAAAATTATATTCATTAACACTGTCACCAGTCTCATCAGAAAAACATAAATAATGGGAAGCTGTCACAGCTGTGATAGATACAAGTTTTTCTCAGTTGTTATTTTTACTTGAAAGATTGAAATTTATCATTGGCATCAAATTCTGCTAGTTGTTTTCCTTGAAATGACAGGCTTATTCCATTCGTTTTCAAGAAAACATCCTCCAGATATTCATGTCTGAATAACACTGTTATTTTGTCAAGTAGTGTTCCATGAAAAAAGCAGCTAGGTCAGTTTGCAACTGCAACAATTCCACAAGTGCTTTTATTTGAGGCAACCACTGTACTCCAGTATATAGCAGAAGTACTTTATATGCTCTTCCATTTAATCATACAGAATATTAAAAAGATGTGTACTGAAGACTAAAGACTTAAAAGACAGCAAAAATGGAGGCGTTATGACCTCCCAGAATTCTTTCTTCTATAAAAGCAATAAGAAAACTGGGGGGAAAAAGTCAGAATTTTCAGACTTACAGAAATTAACAAAATGCTTGCAGCAATCTGGACAGCATTTAAGAAAAATAGCTGAATTTCAGTAAGAACAGTGAGCTTTGTAAAGCTTTAATTTGCTATTCCCATGCCTCTCTTTCCAGCTCTGTGGTAGCCTTGAAAAACCAACAGCCCATAATCACAAGGAAAACAAGAAGCCTGGAAACCACAGGAGAGAGGAGAATGGCACTGGAGTTGCCTCAAAGCCTCATTTCCACTGAAATTTCATTATTTGACCTGTCTGGTGGTTCCCTGGAAGACACCACTTGCAAGGCTGTCTTTATTTCACCTGACTCAGAGCTAAGTACAGAAAGCCTCTTTGCAGAGAGCATTTTTCAAAAACATTTTGATGGAGTTGTGTAATTTTGTGTCTGCCTGAAACAGTAGAAAACAGTTGTGGCACACAATAGGCTAAGAAAATGCTAGGGAATGAGATGTCCATAGAGACTTTGAAAAGCTCTGACATATTCCTGTGAACCTAGAAGTCCATTTGCATGCACAGGGGTGTGTACAAGCTCAGGAAAAAAGAAGGCCTTAAAAGCTTTCTCCTCTGGCTGACCTTCAGGCTCTGTGAAAATATGAAGTTAAGAGACAGGTATAGTTGTCAGTTGCCTGGTTGAGCATTAAAGGAGTGCTCCAACATGCACACAGAGACCCTTGGCAAATACTGAGAGATGCACTGGTTCTGGCATTTAAGGAAATCTCTCTCTGATCATTAACTGGCCACTAAGCTGGGTAGAGAATTTAGTGGTCACATATGTCAAAGAATACAGACTTCATAAAATTCAGAAGAGTCACTAAACAAACAACAAATATCAACAACTACAAACACTGAGGTTGGAG